>NC_029785.2:135672584-135689915 GCF_000816755.2 Arachis ipaensis | reverse complement strand
TTAGTATAAAATACATATTAGAATATAAATATACATTAAAAATAAATTAAACTATACATATATTTATATACAAATACATTGATAACTAATTTTAATTGTTAATTTTAGTATATGAATAATATTTTATATACGTGTGTGTGAAATTTTTAACATATCTTCTCATAAATAAAAGATTAATTACTTAATTATCTTCTATAACTTATTTAATAATTATAGGAGTGTTAGTACAAAATTCGACCTATAAAGCAATTTGATTATGATTTATAAAATGTCAAAATATGGTACGGATACTTGGCCATAAGGGATATTTTAACTATAATTAAAAGATAATCGAGGTCAAAATTTTGAAGGAGGTGGAGAAATAGGATCGAGATCAGAATGCACCATGTGGTAAATAATGCGGATGGTAGGGTATGATGCAACTGACTTTTATAATGACTTTAAAAAAAAGAAATAAAAGTACTGTAATGGAAAAAGGTTCTGCAGCTCTTCAATGAAACAGTACAGAAATAAATTATTAAAAGGTAGTCATTGTAAAAGTAAGCAAAAGATAATAAAGCGGTATAATAATCGAGGAGAATTGCAGGATAGCTTCCAAGATTCAGCAATGTCCTGGGAAAGGGAGAAAGAAAAATCAGAATGATTTCAGAGAAGGTACAGAGAGGTTCAGAGAGAATCGGAGAAAGTAAGAGAGAGATGACCAATTACCACAAGTTCGTTACGCAACAAACTCCTCCAGCCTCCTATTAAAAGTTCTTTCCCTCTTGTCTTTTCTCACTTCCTGAATTGGTGAATTTTGCGCCATCTGTCCACTCTGCATAACTAACTCCTTTTCTTCATTGAGTGCCAGCTGCTCATCCTCATTATTGGAGACTAATTCATCATTAATTCCCCTTGTCGTAGCTTTATTTTTTTCCCTTACATTACCCTCCCTATTAACATCAACCTTGCCCTCAAAGTTGAATTGAGGATGCATCCTGAGGAATTCACTAGCCAATTCCCAAGTGAATTCAGCCGTTGTACCTTGTCCCCATTGCATTTTCAACTGCTGTTTCTCAGTGCCATTCTGCAGAATTGTTCTGTGATCCACTACAGCTTCAGCCTGTAAAATTGGTCCTTGCTCTGTAGTTTGCAGGGGAAGTGGTAAATACTGTTGTTGTTGGTCACCGCGAAACTTTTTTAACACAGAGATGTGAAAGGTGTTGTGAATTCTAGCATGGGCAGGAAACTCAAGCTTATAAGCTACTAAACTCAGCTTCTGACAGATTTTAAATGGCCCAAAATATTTCATACCCAGCTTCTGGTGTTTTCTCAAAGCTGCGGAATGCTGGCGATATGGTTGCAACTTAACTAACACCAATTCACCTTCTGCCAACTCCAAATCCCTTCGATTTCTATCTGCATATGTCTTCATAAATTACTGTGATCTAGTCATATTAGTCTTTAGTTGTTCCAACAGTTTGTCGTGCGCTATCAGCAACTCTTGTAACGAAGATTCATCCAGTGGGGAAAGGTCGTAGCGAATAAGAAAGGGGGGTCCCTACCAAATAGAGCTTTATAAGGAGACATCTTTATGCTTCTGTGAAAAGAAGTATTGTACCAATACTGTGCCCACAGAAGCATCTCAAACCATTTCCGTGGATTGTCAAAACAATAGCACCTCAAGTACATCTCTAGAGTCTTGTTAAGCACCTCACTTTGACCATCGGTCTCAGGATGATATGCAGAACTCATCGCTAAGGTTGTGCCTTGCAGCTTGAACAATTGTTGCCAAAACTTGCTAATAAAGACCTTATCCCGATCGGAGACGATGGATTTAGGGAACCCATGCAACTTAACCACATTAGTGACAAAAACCTCTGCTACAATACGACTGTTAAAGTCATGTTTCAAAGGCAGGAAGTGGGCAAACTTGGTGAGTCTATCTATGACTACCATGATAACAGAGAATCCATGTGATGGAGGTAGGGCAGTAATAAAATCCATACAAATATCATCCCACACTTAAGCAGGGACTGGTAAAAGCTTCAGCAACCCTGCAAGCAATTTAGTTTCATTTTTTGCTTGCTGACAAATGGAACAGCACATAACATAGTTCTTGATATCCTTCTGCATATTGGGCCAATAAAAATTAGAGCAAATACGCTCCACTGTCTTTGCAATGCCCGAATGACCACCAATGGAGCTATCATGGTACTCCTTTAAAATAATGTTTTTCATGTTACTCTTAGAGGGTACAACCACTCTATTTCGCCATAAAAGAATCCCATTTCGACAACTGTAGTTGCTGTCCTGCATGCTGCTATTAAGGCACCTTTGCTTAATGGAATTCCAATGTTCATCTTGCTCAATATCATTTTGTAAGAGTTGCAGCCACTCTAATTTCGGGGACGACCAAGCAGCAAAGAAACTTCGAGAAAGCGCATCAGCAGCAACATTCTCTTTGCCCGGTGTGTACTGAATTTCGAAATCATAACCAAGTAATTTGTGCAACCATTTCTGCTCTTCAGGTGTGTGTAAATTCTGGGTCAATAATGCCTTAAGGCTTTGCTGATCTGTTTTGATAATGAATCGCTTACCCAACAGGTAGTGCCGGAACTTGGCTACGGTCTCTGTGATCGCATAAAATTCTCTAGTATACGCTGACTGACACTGCATCGTAGGACCCAATTTTTTGGAGAAATAAGCAATTGGATGCTTCCCTTGGGACAGAACTGCTCCAATCCCCACGCCTGAAGCATCACATTCAATTACAAATGGTAACAAAAAATTCGGTAGTGCCAGGACAGGTTTAGAAGTAACAGCAGCTTTGAGTTCCTGCAATGCTCTTTCAGCCTTATCACTCCACTGAAAACTGTCCTTCTTTAATAAATCAGCGAGGGGGGGCTGCCATAGAAGCGTAACCTTTGATGAATCGTCGATAATACCCCGTAAGGCCCAAGAATCCGCGTAACTACTTCAGATTCTGTGGCTTCTGCCAATCCAAGATCGCCTGCACCTTGTCCTTCTCCATATGGACACCATTACCCAAGATCGTGTGGCCTAAGTAATCCATCTCTATCACACCAAATAAACATTTTGACAACTTGGCAAATACAGTTTCCCTTTGCAGCACTTGCAATACTGTCTCAAGGTGCTGGAGATGAGAATTCTAGGAAGGACTATAAACAAGAATATCATCGAAAAACACTAAAACAAACTTCCGCAAGTAAGGGCGGAAAATGTCATTCATTAGGCTTTGAAATGTAGCTGGCGCATTCGTCAATCCAAATGGCATTACTAGCCATTCATAGTGCCCTTGGTGGGTCCTAAATGCCGTCTTGTGTCTATCCGCAGGATGCACCAAGATTTGATGATAACCAAACCTTAAGTCCAATTTAGAAAACACAGTAGCACCAAACAGTTCATCCAAGAGTTCATCAACAGTTGGTATCAGAAAGCAGTCCTTATAGTGATGTTATTCAAAGCCCTATAATTCGTACAAAATCGCCAAGTTCCATCTTTCTTTTTAACTAATAATATCGGAGAAGAAAAAGGACTCTTACTAGGTCGAATGATGTTGTCATCCAACATTTGCCGCACCATCTCTTCAATTTAGGCCTTTTGACTGTGTGGGTAGCGATATGAACGAACTTTAACTGGAGTGGCTCCTGCAACTAGAGGAATGCAATTATCGTGGTCCCTCAGCGGTGATAGGCCAGTAGGTTGAGCAAACACCTTCGAATAAGACTGCAGTAATGCAGCCAAATCTGGCCTGATATCCTGGGGTAGTTGCATAGAATCACCACCTGCAGCAGTTGTCTTATGAACTTGAATGGTAAATGCTTCAGCAATTGCATTGGTGTGGACCATTCGCTTAATATGATGGAATTGATCCAGAGCTGGCATGTGAGATTTGTCCCCAAAAACTGTCACAAACTTTCCATCATGAAGAAACCTGATAAATAAAGAATCATAGTCGACGATATGGGCCTTTAATGTTTTTAAACAAGTCGTTCCAATAACCAAATCACCCCTGGCAACATGTAGTACATAAACTTCAGGAATATCCACCTTAATCCCTTGCATTGTTACCTCCAAAGTAGGAATACACCCCTCTACTGTCATCATATCAAAATTACCCACCATAACTCTAAACCCAGGTGCTGGTTGCACTGGTAAGTTCAAAAATTGGGCGATTCTGGGTTGTATGAAACTGTCGGAACTCCCACCATCAATCAAAGCTTGGATTTCCACCCCATTAATGAATGCTTTGATGCGAATGGTAACGGGGCCAGAATTGCCATTCATTGCATTGTAAGACAGATGGTGATCAACCACCTGCTAATCCAATTGTGGCAACAACTCTCGAACTGTAGCAATAGCAGTCGTAGGTTCCTCTATAGCCTATTCCTCATCCTCCTCCAGCTGAAGCAACATCAAATGCTTATGTGGGCATTTGTGGCCAGGAAAATATTTTTCATCACACCAATAGCACAGACCTTTATCACGTCTATTTTGAATCTCAGCTGAGGTTAGGGGTGTTCACATCCAAACCGGTCCAAAAAAAACTGCAAAATTGCACCGATCCAAACTGAAAACCGTTTTAAACCGCTCAATTTTGGATTTTTTTGGATTTTGGATCAGTTTTATTGCGGTTCGGTTCGGTTTGCAGTTCCACTCTGCACAACCGAACCGAACCGTATATAATAATAATAATAATAATAATAATACCCAATTACCCATATGGCATAGTGGCATACGGCCATACAGCGGCAACCCATACTCCCTTAGGCCTTAGTTCCTTAGTCCATTTTCCTTAATTTCCCCCCACCAAGCCCAGACCCAATCACCCATAGCGCTGCATTGCACACACTCATTCAATCATTCCCCATTTTCCCTTTCCCACAAAGAAACACAAACCCTAACAGCATCACCTAAAGAAAGAAACCCAACTCAGTACTCACAACACTTCACTCTCACTCACTCTCAGATTCTCAGTCTCTCACCGTATCTCAGCGTCACAGACTCACACACACCTCAGACCTCACTCACTCTCACCATCACATGCCAAGTTGCCGACGCCATCCGCCGCTCCTGTTCGACATCGTTGCCGCCTCCTCTTCTCGGTGAGTTTTTATTTTTATTTTTTTATATGATGATCAACATTATATGTGTCTTTGATGTTCAAACCATAGTTGTAATAATAATATCTACGAACCACCACCAACTCTATTTTCTTGATGACATTTTTATTAAAAATAAAAAGAAACAGTTTTTCTTCTCTATTTCTGTTAATGTATTGAATTTGAAGTCAATCTGTTCTTTTTACTTTGACAATCTATTATGTTAAATTTGTTATTTTTGACAATCTATTATTGTTATCTTTGAGAATCTGTTATATTAAATTTTTTGTTGTACTTTTGCAGATTTTATATTTGTTCAGTTGATTTTAACTTTTAATTTGAAGGTCAACAATGTCAGCTTCATATCCTGAGGTAATATTCTTATTTTGGAATGTTTATGTTAGTAACAATTCAATATGTTGATTATTTGAAAAAATATTAAAATAACATAAACTGATTTTGGTTATCACAGGATGTTCAAAGCAGTGACCCAGGATTTACTAGTGCTACTTCGTCCACTATTCTTATTTTCTAGCTATGCCGGTGTCAACGGTTGCTTCTGAATCTGCCTTTAGCACTGGAGGTAGAGTGCTTAATCAATATAGAAGCTCTCTTACCCCAAAAACTGTTGAAGCTTTGATTTGTGCACAAAATTGATTTCGAGCCAATTCATTGCCAATTCACCTTGAGGAGTCTTTTGAAGACTTTGTTATGTTGTTATGTTTTCTCAGCTTGGAGTTTTTTATGTTATGTTTTTATTAAGACTTTGTTATGTTATTTAATTTTATGTTGTTGAGACTTGTTTAGTTATTTTTATGTTGAATAATTGTTATTCAAGACTTGCTGTTGGATAATTGGATTGTTCGATATTTGGACATGTTGCTTTATAATGTTTTATGGAATTTACGTTTTATTACGATGTTGGATTGTTGGACAGGTTATCAACTCTATAAATTAAGTTATTATTTTTTATATTTAAAAAACTTCGGTTCCAAACCGATCCAAATCGCTTGTAATCGGATCGGATCAGATTGGATTTCCAAATAAAGTCCATCCAATCCAAACCGCACCGCACATAAATTAAACGTTCGGATCGGATGACTTTTTTCTCTTAAAACCGATCCAAACCGCACCGCGAACACCCCTAGCTGAGGTGAGTCACTTGACTTGGTTACGATTGGGGTTTGGTAGAGTTCTCAGAGGCGGTGTAGGTAATAGAGGTGGTAAAGGTTGTCTGGGTGGGGTTCTGTTGGAGTTTTGTGGTTGGAGTGGCGGACAAGAGATTGATGGACCATGTGATGGTTTAGTGTTGGTGGCAAATTTATCCTCGTAGAGGCGAGCTAAACTGATAGCTCTCATTAATGAAGGAGGGCACTGTGCTTTAACTTCTCGTCGCACATCAAGTTTCATCCCATTGATGAAGCAGTCCCGTAGGGCATCCGGGGGCTCGACGTTGGTGCGATTTGCCAGAGCCACAAATTCATAATAGTATTCAGTAACCGAGCCACTCTGTTGTAGCTTAAACAAAATCTCGCGAGGAGATTCGAACATAGAAGGCCCAAACTCAATTTCAATCGCTCGTTTCAGCTGATTCCAAGAGCGAAATGGCGTGGTACGTTGTGACATTTGAAACCAAGGTATCACCATCCCTGACATGTGAATCGTGGCAATCCCGATTTGTTCCTCCTTTGGCACACGATAAAATTCAAAGTACTGATCAACAAAGAATATCCATCCCAATGCGTCTGTGCCATCGAACTTGGGAAGATCAAAGTTCACCCTACGATGCGGTTGCGCATTCCGAGTATGTTCATAACTCGAGCTCGACCCATGAGGCGGATGCTGATGCATAGAGGATTCCTGGTTAATGAGTTGTGCGATGGAGGCCTGGATAGCATCGAACTTGGAGTCAGACAACTCAGTAACGCGGGCTCGCTTCGCACGGTTTTCATCTATCACATCCTCTAACATCTGAAATAATTTTTTTATGTCAGCCTCCATGCCCTTCATATGTGTGTTATCCGCGACTGCCATGGTCAAAGCACCAAATAGTAGGGTATGATGCAACTGACTTTTATAATGACTTAAAAAAAAGAAATGAAA
The DNA here is from genome assembly GCF_000816755.2 of Arachis ipaensis. Classification (NCBI taxonomy): domain Eukaryota; kingdom Viridiplantae; phylum Streptophyta; class Magnoliopsida; order Fabales; family Fabaceae; genus Arachis; species Arachis ipaensis. The sequence goes on along the minus strand of NC_029785.2, from coordinate 135,682,707 downwards.
GTACTGTAATGGAAAAGGGTTATGCAGCTCTTCAATGAAACAGGACATAAAGGAATTATTAAAAGGTAGTCATTGTAAAAGTAAGCAAAAGATAATAAAGCGGTATAATAATCGAGGAGAATCGCAGGATAGCTTCCAAGATTCAGCAATGTCCTGGGAAAGGGAGAAAGAAAAATCAGAATGATTTTAGAGAAGGTACAGAGAGGTTCAGAGAGAATCGGAGAAAGTAAGAGAGAGATGACCAATTACCACAAGTTTGTTACGCAACAAACTCCTCCAGCCTCCTATTAAAAGTTCTTTCCCTCTTTCCTTTTCTCACTTCCTGAATTAGTGGATTTTGCGCCATCTGTCCACTTTGCATAACTAACTCCTTTTCTTCATTGAGTGCCAGCTGCTCCTCATTATTGGAGACTAATTCATCATTAATTCCCCTAATTGTCGTAGCTTTATTTTTCTCCCTTACAGCGGACACAATATGAGAACGTGGAACTTAAAGGACCAGGCAAGATAAGACATAGAGGTGTCACTATCACAATAAAGATTCTTTAGAGTCAAGACAAGGTCATGACCTGAGAAAAATGAGGAACCAGGTCGTGGTCAGATTGTTCAGGAGCAAGTCCATTCTTGCAACCTATAAATAAGATAAAATAAAAAAGACTCAGGAACTTCAATCAACAACCCTAAATCATCACACAAATTCATAACAATTCTCAGTCTCATCAGTAACATAACAGAAGAGCATGGAGTGCAAGTGCATATGAGTGTTAGAAGTTAACTTCTAATTTATTTCCTTTTGTTTTATATTTAATCCATTTTCTTTCGTGTCTTTATATTTTGTGTTGTTATTTTATTCTCCTTGAAACTCAAGTTTTACACTATCATTTATTCAAAACTTTTTTTTTACTTATTCATTTACTTGCGGTCCTTTATTCATCATAAATTTACCACTAGTATTTTGACATAATTTACTTCAACATTTTTATTAAGTAATTCTTGGGTTAAGTTCACTCTTTTTTAGAAGAGTCGTATCTGCTCTCCAAACTAAAATTTTGATACAAGTTTGAATCGACAATCGGTTAAAATCACCAAAAATCGGCTGAAAGAAGGGTATATTATCATTATGATCCGTTACCTAAGACTGGCCCACCACAACAAACTCAGAATCAGATCCCACTAAATGAGATAACTTCCCACATAAATCTCTCCAACTAAACCACTAAACACCGCAACATCATCAAAAGACTCAGTCAAGATAACACGAATAACCGCTCCATTGAAAGCTCAATATATACCGATGACCAACAAAGTCACAGGTACACATTTTGTGCTATTCTAGTTCTGAATACACTCAAACCCTTACTTACTTGAGCGTTGGAGTCCCTTTCCAGGTCTCCAACGCCGCCGCCCTCACAAAGAGACGACGTTCCTCACCTTCACACTCCAATGAAAGCTATTTCATGTATTGGCAGAACGAGCTATACCTCGGAGATATCTTCCACACAGGAACATTTGGCACCCACCGTGGGCCCAATTTTCTAACCCCACTACTTTTTTCATTTTCTGTGCTTTCCTCTCTTCTTTTCCTTGCAGGTCACAGCACATGGCGGACGCTCACAGCCATGCTCCTTCAAATCCTAATTCGGCCGAGCTGTTGGCCATCAATGAAGCACTCACGGTAGAGAATCTTAAAATGGCCGAACTCTTACGTCAAAAACAGACCAGTCAAAGTAAAAGAGGGGAGCAAAAGAACGCTAAAAACAAAGATGACAATGATGAACACACATTGGAGGCGAAGCACACTATACCTAATCCCTCGAAAACAACCACCAAAATAACCAACCCCTTCACGAAGGAAATCATGAGCTTTGAGATACCCAAAAACTTCATCCTACCAACAACTCTAAAACCCTATGTAGGAATAGGTGACCCAAACATCCATGTCACAAAATTCTATACAATGATGTTTATGAATAAAGAATACGACCCAATCTTATGCCGAACTTTTCCCAACTTCCTAGATGGAGTTGCCTTGATTTGGTTCTCCAACCTCCCAGAAGGCTCCATCTCGAACTTCGATGAATTGGCCGACCAATTTGTCAACCACTTCACCGCATCCAAAATATACGTGCACAATTCCAACTACCTGAGCACTATAAATCAAGGGCCGCATGAAAACCTGAAGGACTACATGACCAGATTCGCTGAAGCGACCAATGAAATACCCAACCTAAACCCAGAAGTCCACCTTCACGCCCTGAAAAGTGGCCTCTGTCCCGGAAAATTCTAGGAGACCGTAGTCGTAACAAAACCAAAAACCCTGGCCAAATTCTGAGAAAAGGTAACAACTCAAATTGAGATTGAAGAATTCCGAACACTTCAAAGAGCGGAGAAGCCCGCCTTGAACAAAGAAGACGAGAGGCAGAACAAACACCCGAATAGCAGGACAGACCAGAGATCATTCAAACTTACTCCTAAGTTCGACAGCTATACTCCCCTCAATGCCAAGAGAGAAAACATCATCAGAGACATCCTACACTTGAAACTTATCAAACCCCCGAACAAAGCGGGCACATACCAGGACCAGTGATATGTAGACAAGTACAAAATTGCAACTTTCATCAGAAATATGGACATACAACAGATGACTGCGCTATAGCAAAAGACCTTCTTGAAAAACTAGCCCGACAAGGCCTACTAGACAAATACATCGATACCCGGGAAAGAAAGCGGAATACAGACGACCTCAGCCAACACTCAAAAACAACCGACAATCCCCGAGATAAGGGGGAAAATGTAGATGAAGATGCTAATCCACCCCGTAGAATAATAAATTGTATTTCTGGTGGTTTTGGAGGAGGATGATGCACGAGCTCGGCTAGAAAGAGATCCTACCGAGCTATGATGTCAGTGACGGGATCAACCTCGTCTCAACCCGTCAGCCCACACAAACTAGAGATCTCATTTCTTCCCAAGGACTAATGGAACCAGAAAGTAGCACAGGTTGGAGAGCCATTGGTCAAGAAAATCCAAATGGATCCAGGGAGTAGCACAGACGTACTATTCTACTCAACATTTCAGAAAATGAAGCTAAGTGACAAATCCCTCCAACCATCATCCGGGGAACTGGTAGGTTTCTCAGGTGAGCGGGTTCCTATCCGAGGTTATATCTGGTTACAACCCACACTTGGAAACTATCTTGACTGTAACACTATAGACATACAATATCTAGTTGTTGATTGTAGAAGTCCTTACAACATAATTCTAGGCAGACCTTCTTTGAATGCTTTCAATGCCATTATTTCCACTGTGCACTTGTGTGTTAAGTTCCTTTCGCAGGAAAATAAGGTCGTAACAATTCATGGAGACCAGAGAGAAGCCAGGCAGTGCTATAATGCCATCCTAAGGGCCAAATACTCAAGACAGTCTGAGCAACAGTATGTCCAAGCAGTATATAACTCGGAACAATTACTTCCGTTGGCCGACTTAGATCCTCAGACCAACCATCAAGAACGACCGATGCCTACAGATGACCTCACAAAGGTTCAAATAACAGCCGAGGAAAGCAAATATACATACCTCGGCAATGCACTGGAAAATGAAGTACGCTAACAACTGGCCGAGCTATTAAGGCAAAACGTCGATCTATTTTCATTGACTCCGGTAGACATGCCAGGAATAGATCCCAACATCATCTGTCACAAGTTGGCAGTCATTATGTCTATCCGACCTATAGCTCAGAAAAAAAAGACATCTCGGCACGGATAAAAGGGCAGCTTCCTTAGAGGAAACTCGGAAGCTCCTCAACGCTGGATTCATAAGAGAGCTCAGATACTCTACCTGGTTAGTCAACGTGGTAATGGTAAAAAAAAAACAACGGTAAGTGGAGGATGTGTGTGGACTACACAGACCTTAATAAGGTCTGTCCAAAGAACGGATACCCCCTCCCATGCAATGATAAACTAGTTGACAGCTCTTCCAGTTTCCAATGTTTAAACTTTATGGATGCCTATTCTGGTTATAACCAAATACTATTGTATTCAGCCGACCAGGATAAGACTGCTTTTATTATTGACAATGAAAATTTCTGTTATAAGGTTATGCCATTCGGACTCAAAAATGCAGGTGCAACATATCAAAGACTCATGGACAAGATCTTTTCAAACCAAATTGGCCGTAACATAGAGGTCTATGTTGATGACATGGTGGAAAAGACACTGCATGCAGCAAACCACATCAATGACTTAAAGGAAATATTCCAACACCTTCGAATATACAACATGAAACTAAATTCTGAGAAATGCGCTTTTCAAGTGCAAAGGGAAAAATTCCTCGGCTTCATACTCACGTGCCGAGGTATTGAAGCCAACCCTGACAAATGTCAGGCAATTCTAAACATGAGAAGCCCAAAGACGGTCAAAGAGGTCCAACAATTAACTGGTCGGCTAGCAGCATTAGCCAGGTTTTTACCATGTGTAGCTCACCGATCACGTCACTTCTTCAAGCCCTTGGGCAAACAAGAAAGATTCGAATGGACCAAGGAGTGCGAGGAAGCATTCACCGAGCTCAAGACAATACTATCAGAGCCACCCATACTTCAAACACCAGAGTTAGGTAAAACGTTATATCTATACTTATCTGTTACTAATCATGCTATTAGTTCTGTCTTGGTAACAGAAACAAGAAAACAACAACACTCAGTATACTTCGTCAGCAAATCCCTCCAACATCCCGAGGTTAGATATCCAAAACTAGAAAAGCTTGCTCTGACCTTAGTAACAACGGCCAGACGTTTGTGACATTACTTCCAGAGTCATACCATCATTGTCAGAACAGAACAACCCCTCCGAAAAATTTTGACGAAGCCAGAGCTTGCTGGAAGATTAATCAAATGGTCAATTGAACTATCTGAATACGACATCCAATACCAATCGTGAGGAGCCTTGAAGTCCCAAGCACTGGTAGACTTCGTTGCAGAGATCACGGTAGACGAGCCTGGTCCGACCGCAAATACTTGGACGCTATACGTTGACGAAGCCTCAAACAACAAGGGCTCAGGAGCAGGGATATTACTTGAAGACGAGAAAGAGACAGCCCTAGAACAATCTATACAATTTACCTTCCATGCTAGCAACAATCAAGGAGAGTATGAAGCACTCATAGCAGGATTAAGGCTAGCCCACACAATAGGTGTAACACAACTAAGCGTCAAATATGACTCTTTACACGTGTTGCAGCAGGTAACAGGTAACTTTCAGGTAAAAGATCCACTGTTGAAAAAGTATAGTGCAATTGTTAATGATCTTGTCAATGGTTTTCAAAAATTTGAAATTTTTCATATACCTCGGGAACAAAATGATAGGGCAGATATCCTTTCAAAATTGGCAACAACCAGAAGTCAAACTAAAAAACCTATATTATCTCAACTAACACTTAATGAACCTAGTGTTATGCTAACAGAAATGTCAAGTATTTCACAGGAAGAAGACTGGCGAACGCGTTTTATACGTTATTTACAAACAGGTGACATACCTAATGGCATTCAAAATGAAAGGAAGTTCAAAAGAAGAGCAAGTTTCTACACACTGTTCGGTTCCGAGCTATACAAGCGAGGTTTCACAAGGCCTCTTCTTAAATGCCTAAACACGGCAGATGCTAAGTTAGCAATGGACGAAGTTCACGAAGGTGTCTCTGGAACCCACATAGGAGGACGAAGTTTAGCTTCCAAAATCTTCGAGCCGGTTACTATTGGCCGACGTTACAACAAGATTGCATATATAAGGTTCAACACTGTGACCATTGCCAACGTCATTTTCCAATCATCCACAACCCAGCCGAACAGTTGCATTCATCATAGGTAAGATGGCCCTTCAACAAATGGGAGGCTAGACATCCTCGGACCCTTTCCTCCAGCACCAGGGCAGGTTAAATTTTTAATTATTGCTATTGATTATTTTACAAAATGGATAGAGGCAATCCCATTAGCAAAAATAACTTTCAAAAAATGATATCTTTTGTATGGAAAAACATACTTTGCAGATATGATATTCCTCATTCCATTATAACCGACAATGGTAGACAATTCATAGACCAAAAGTTTACCACTTTCTTACAAAATTTCAAAATAGTTCAACAATTCTCATCTGTAGAACACCCACAAACTAATGGTTTAGCTGAGGCTGCCAATAAGATTATCCTGCAGGAACTCAGGAAAAAACTCGAAGACTCCAAAAGAGAATGGGCCGAGCTCATCCCAAAAGTCCTATGGGGTTATAATACAACAGAGCAATCATCAACAAAAAAAACTCCTTTCAGGCTGGTATACGGATGTGATGTCATGCTGCCTGTTGAAATCTCACTACAATCTCCCAGAACCGAGAATATCAATGATGCGACAACATCAAAAGCAGAAGAACCGAGCTTGACCTGGTCGAGGAAAATCAAAACAAGTCAACAGTATAAACCAACAATTCCAAAAGCTAACCATATCAAAACAGTCTTTTTGGCTATAAGCCAGAAATCCCAACATATGCATACATCAATACCAAAACGAATAGTAAACGAAGAAAAATATTTTTGGCTAAGTAAGCCATCAGAAAGCAAAGTGCGTCAATACAATCCTTGGCTACAAGCCATAAAATTCAAACATCATACATAAAGCAAACAATAGCAACATATAACTACTCAATTGTCCGAATTTTCACCCTCCCCTTTTCCATCATTATCTTCGTCTTCCACCAGCTCACCCTCGACAACAACCTTGCATGGATCCATTGCTGATAAATCTACCTCAGGAGCAAGAAGTCTAGCCTGCTCCACCGCCCTATCAAACCCGGCAGCGAACATTTCAAGACCATGATCCTCTTTAGCAACCTCGAGCTGTTTTTTCTCAGTACCAAGTACCACCAATCTTGCCTCTAAGGCAGCTTTATCCCCTTTAGGTTTCTTTTCAGCATTTTCAGCAGCAGTCAATTTCTCCTACAAAAAATCCAAATCAAGAGCAGATTGGAGCTTGTTACTCTTATCTAGGTTCTCCTGCATCAATTGGTCAATCGTGGCCTTGTCAAACCCATCCCGTGTGTGCTTCAGCTCCTGAGTTCAACCAATAGACATTAACCGAGCTCCTATCACCTAAAACAACAAACGACAACTCAGCCAGATCACCAAGTATCAAATATCAGAAAATACAAACACAAAACTTATACCTAAAGATACTGGCAAACACCAGTATCACCAGTATCTTGGACGAGCTTAACGTCCGCAGGGTTTTGGCAGTAAGCATCAGCCACCATAGACACAGGGAAATCCTCACTCCATAAAGAATTCAAATCTTCACCCCCCTTATAACCATGAAGAGCTTTCTGATTCCCAATGAACCTCCTCACTTGTTCCAAATCGACATCCCCCCCACCCCCCACACACCAAGCTTACCCTCAACCACGTTGAAAGTCTTTTCCTATTTCTCTTCCACCTTCTTTCGCTTAAAACTAACCTTCTTTGCAGGTTGGTCAACCTCAGCACCCTTCTCCGTCATAGTATGACTACTTGAGCCTTGTTTTTCAACGTTCTTTGTCCGAAAAAAGGCTCGCAAGCTACTAGAAGTTACCCTCGGTGCTTTCTCCACTACAAATACAAACAACAAAATATCAGACACTAAAGAAACAAACCAATACAAAATACACAAAACCGTTACCTATATATACCACCAACGCGTCTCTATCCGACTCCAACTCTAACAGTTCCACCACAGACAACAAGTCAGATGAGGATATATGGTTAACAAGGAATTCTACAACCATTTCGTTCCTATATTCCATCCTATCCATACCTAATATCTGCCTAGGTCTCGGAACCCAGAATAAAGGAAATTCCTCTAAGAAACACTCATCAACATACCATGGATAATCATTCTCAGCAACACCAACTTTTAGGAACATCGATTTGAAACCCTTATACGAAGACTTATACGAACTGAAAATCGCACGACCAGGGGCACTCGACAGATTCAACCAACGACCTCTCTTCACCCCTTTACACTGAAATAAGGCGAAAAATACCTCTAATGATGGCTCTATCTCTAAACAACCCATAAAAACCTCAAAGGCCCTAACAAACGCCCATGAATTGGGATGTAATTGCGAAGGGGCACACTTCAACTGCATCAACACCCCACACTCAAACTAAGAAAAAGGAAATCTCATACCCAATTCGACGAATACGCAACTATACATGAAGAAATGTTCAAACCCCTCGCCACGGTGATACACACGATCAACAGCATTACATTGCAAGAATTTAAGACTAATGTCACTACCACCTCCAACCCACAAAGCCGGCGAACCCAATTGAAAAATGCTACGATCATCATAAAAAACAGAATGCCATTTCTTCACTGAACCAGATACCCAGGAAAAGGAATCATTAGGGTCTCAAACAAAAACCTCTTCAACTACTTTATCTTTCTCGTCAACCGCTTGTTTTTTCCCTCGACCACTAACCCTTTTCCCCACCACAACACTTTTCCCCTTATCCATCCCTAAAATCAGTAAAAGAAAACAGAGAGGGAAGAAGAGGAAAAGAATAATTACTCACCGTTCCTGCTCATCTTCGAGAAATGCACAGAAGAAGTAAAACAGAACTGGGCAACCAAAGGTCGAGCAAAATCCACCCACTAGCCCACTAAGCATTCTCTCAGGGAGCAAGTTAAAACCTCAAACACCCACAGCGGTAGATCACAAGAGCACCTCCACAGATCAGACGGACCACGCTTGCAACCGTTACTCTTTCCAAGGCAACATTAACTACGAATGCCTTTCCCAACAGTTTCTCTTTCCTCCAAAACATTTTTTATTAAGTTACCACCAAAAACACCAATCTTGACCTATTTTTCAAAATTTCGCAACAAACAAGTCGACCTTGGGGCTCCCACAATATCTAATTCCTCCGACCTATACAAAAGCTCGACCTGTTATAGCTCGGGCTCTGCAAAACAGGTCAAATTTGGGGTTATGATCCGTTACCTAAGACTGGCCACCACAACAAATTCGGAATCAGATCCCACTAAATGAGATAACTTCCCTCATAAATCTCTCTAACTAAACCACTAAATACCGCAACATCATCAAAAGACTCAGTCAAGATAACACGAATAATCGCTCAACTGAAAGCTCAATATATACTGATGACCAACAAAGTCACAGGTACACATTTCGTTCTATTCTAATTCTGAATACACTCAAACCCTTACTTACTTGAGCCTTGGAGTCCCTTTACAGTTGCCCAACGTCGCCACCCTCACAAAGAGACGACGTTCCTCACCTTCACACTCCAAGAAAAACTAGTTCAAGTATCGACAGAACGAGCTATACCTCGGAGATATCTTCCACACAGGAACACATTATAATTAACATTAATTGTATCTTTAATCTTAGTTCTAATAACTAAATAAGTCAATCATGATTTTTAAAAAGTAAAGTTTCATTTTGTAATTTTTTCTTCTTTTCAAACGATCCAAATATAAGAATGCTCTCTCGTTTGAAAGCAATAAGCAAATTACGGCAACGTAGGGCAGTTACATTGTTACGTGTTTCTGGATCCAACGCGTTCCAATTGTTGATTGATTCAAAATAGGATTAAGAAAAGTCAAAACTAAAAGCTAAATTGAAGGTGGAGAGTGGGCCAGAAGGGATGCTGCTTTTTCCAGCACAAGGTGTGATAGGAAATACCAACACACGGGTGTGCATGTCAACAACACCACTCATCCTATTTCAGAATCTACGAAAGTGCTTTTAGTCTTCATGCCTTAATCATTGCATTTTAGAACCGGGGGTGTGTACGGTGGAAGTAATTACTTGACCTAACTAAAACTACACTTTATGCATGGCTACTAAAAAGAATAATATAAGATAAAAAAAAAAAACCTATACAAAAATTTAATTTAAACAAATCCAAAAAGAATTTTTTATTTAAGAAAATATGTTAGAGATATAATTTTTTATGTATCTCTTTTTTTTTTTTGGTTGCCACGGTATTCCCAACTCGACAGGTCAAGGACTAATCTGTCGCGGATCTGAGCTCCATTTAAGGGTCTGTCGCTGGCCAATGGGTTGCTGCATGCACAAGGCGG
>NC_029785.2:135671370-135671819 GCF_000816755.2 Arachis ipaensis | reverse complement strand
GGGTCCACATCCGAATCATTAGTCCAAGTCTAGATAAGGTATCCAAAGGCATAGGTTCACTTACCCGGCCCAGACCAGAATGAGCTCGGGTCCTATGATCTGGGTTCGACCTGACTTGGACAGTAAGTTTTAACTCTCCTCCCACTACTTCAGTTATTATTTTTAGAACAATAACTAATTCAACGTGAATTAATTTTTTATAAAGTAAGAGAAGAAATCACTTACTTTTATATAAGATCATCTCTATAGTTGATTAAGTTGTCATTTTTTTCTATAAATTTCAATATTTCATATATTTTTTAATTTATTTTACACTTATCTTATTTAAACTCTTGTTAACTTAAACATCTAAGTCTCTTGTAAGTATTTATATTTGTTGTCTTAGAACCGACATAAAGTCATTTCTGTCACCTTTATCACTATCTCCGATTTCATTTTCTAAAGTCTAA
>NC_029785.2:135633548-135638539 GCF_000816755.2 Arachis ipaensis | reverse complement strand
GTATTTATACAAATACACAATAATTAATTTAGTAGTTTACTTTTTTATATAAGTTACATTTTTATATCTACCGGCGTACCATTCAATTGATTGCTTAAACAACTATGGTTCTTGGGTATTGGGTAAAAACTTTAAAAACATAACCAAAATTGTTTCGAATTTTAAATTTATTCCTTAAGTACTAAGTAGTACGTTCTTTATATTTAGAATGTATTTATACAAATACACAATAATTAATTTAGTAGTTTACTTTTTTATATAAGTTACATTTTTATATCTACCGGCGTACCATTCAATTGATTGCTTAAACAACTATGGTCTATTCATCTTGGGTAAAAACTTTAAAAACATAACCAAAATTGTTTCGAATTTTAAATTTATTCCTTAAGTACTAAGTAGTACGTTCTTTGCTGATTATATTTAGACTAAATAATTATATATTTTATGAAAAATATTACTTTAAAAGTTGCAAGGGTGCTAGTGCTAGTTTGAAAACTAATAAGGATTATATCGAATCCTCTTTTGTCCACCACAATAATACTGAAAACTTTTCATTGATTTAATAATTAATAAAATCTCAAATTTATTAGCACATACTTATTTTTTTAATAACTAAAGTTTACAGACAGTATTATTTAGTTAGTACGAAATGTTCCAAACCTGTTCATAAGCATGTTTAAACTTTTCGAATATTATTGATTGGACGCCTCACACACCTTTCTTTTTTTCTCCCCCTCTTTTGTCTTTCTTATTGTTGAGGTTTCAAGAATCCGAATCCTTCTCGTTACGCCCCCAGTTTCCCCTTCAAAAAGTTGGTTCCATGTGTCCTTCAAGGTTAATAAATAATTAAATAAATAAATAAGGCTTATTAAGTTAAAAATAAATAAAAACGGAGTAGATATCATATCATTATTCTATCCTTGCTGATATGATAAAGACCCAGAGTGTGGCAAACATAGAGAATCCTTTAATCTAAATAAGCAGTCATTATATATTGATATGTAATTATCTTTCGGTGAAAATTATAATCGAAATAATTAGTACTTTTATTCTTAATAATATGAGAAAATTCCCCTCCCCTCCCCTGCGAGATGCTAAAATGACACTCTCCTCTCCTCTATTTTATAAATGTACATTCTCCTCCCTTCTAACTTTTAAAAATCTCTTCTTTAATCCAATGCGACGTACTGGCTCTCCCCCTTATATATATGTCAGTAGTGGGCCCCTTCAGTGGTCAGGCCCATATCCTTGAGGACGCTGTCCTTCGGCTGTGTGCAAGCCGTACGGGACGCGTGTCCAGGTCGGGTAGAGGGCGCCTTACTGGGCCGGCGAGAGCTCGGGTCGGGTCGACCCGCGTGGATTTGGGCCAGGCCGTAACAGTGCCCCCGACGCGTCAGTGATGGTCGTAAGGGCCATTAGTGGCGCGTGATGTTTTCGTTTGTGCGTTGTCGTCGGGTCGGCTGATCGTGGGGGAGACGCGCCTCTTGTGCGCGTGTCTCTTGGTCCGCTGTGGCATCTGTTTGCCGTTTCGTTCTCCGCGCTGGGCATTTAATGCTCATAATGATTTGAAAAACCCTGTGCGCAAAGACTATCTTGCCCCTTTTCCTTTCGCGCTTTTAGGGGTGGTTTTTAAACAGTTTTTCTCCCTATCTGCTTCTCACTTTCACTATTTCTAACTCTTTTCTCCCTAACATCCAAAGTTTCCTGCGTGAACTCCTTCCTGCTTCGACTTCCAGCCCAGATTTCTTTCATCGTTCCAGGTAATCTTCTGATTTCTCCCTTCTGGTGTCTGCGTTACGCTCTGTTATTGTGTGATTTTTTGTTTGCATCTACCGCATGGCTGGTTTTGTTTTTGTTAAGAGGTTTTTTCAGTGTTGGGATAGGTGGGTTAGGAGAGGGGTACCATTCCAGGAAAGGCTTTTTGGGTGGTTTGTGAGGTAGGTGTGGTTTTTAGCCGTATCTGGTCATGATTGGGTTGAAAAGGTGTAGTTTCTGAGTTTTTTCGGGCTCCCGACCTCTTAGACTAACGGAGTGGTACCCCGCTGTAGGTATGCCTCGCGTTGTCTCCCGGGCTTCCGGATCCGCTGCGGCTTATGACCCGTATGCTTGGGTGACTGACGATATAAGGAGTTCGCCCAACCAGATGGGCTTGGAGGAGTTGACGGAGTTTCGACAAGCCGGTTACCTGTGTGGGGGTACTGACGAGGAGGCCAACTATGAGTCCATTGTCCCGCTTCCTCGTGAGCGTATTTATGAGCTCAATTTTCATTCTCCTCGCGTCCCCGACTGGATCTGGTTTTACAAATCCATGTTCACACAAGTCGGTGTTCGGATCCCGTTTTTCGATTTTCAAATGGCGCTGCTGAATCGGATATCCGTCTGTCCGTCTCAACTTCATCCGAACAGCTGGGCTTCTATTCGCTGCTTCGAGATGGTCTGCGAGTATTTAGAGCTGCCGGCGTCGGTGGACGTCTTTCTTTTTTATTTCAACCTTACCAACCCCTCCAAACAGGGGAAGGCGAGAAAGGGGTTTCTTTCTTTCCGTGCTGCCCAGGGTAGGAAGATTTTTAGCCTTTTTGAGGATTCCTACCATGGTTTTAAGGATAAGTATTTTAAGGTTCGTCCCGTCAAGGGTCGCCATCCCTTCTGGTTGTCGTTAGAGGGGGAGCGCCTTATCCAGACTTACTGGAGCTTTGGCGTGGGATCGAATCCTTTTGTGAAAGTATCATACAAGAGGTTGTCGGCTGTAGATAAGAATATAGCGAACGTTCTTCTCGCTATCTTTGAAAAGAATCCTGTGAATCCCCATCTTCTTATGGGTGAGCGGGAGGCCGGCCGGAGCTATATTCGTGAGTTACCTTTTTTGTTTATCTATGTTTCTTTGTTGTTGTTATTCTTCTTTCCGGTTTGACGACTAACGTTCTTGTTCTTTATTCGCAGTGGAAATGTCTGCCACAGTGACCGGTCTCGAGAACCTGATGAAGACCTTTTTTGAGGCTAGTGATGATGAGAATGCCGAAGAAAAGGGGGCCGGCAGGTCGGAGGGTCCGTCGGGGGAAAAGGAGGGCCAGGCTTCCCCTGCCCAGGATGAGGAGACGTCGGGAAAGCAGGGCCTAGGGGGTCAAGTTTCCCCTGTCCGGGAGGAGGGACCTGCCGACGGGAAGGCGACCCTCTCCCCCCATCCAGATAGCGACGTGGAGCTTATCCACACTCCCAAAAAGCGAAAGATGTCTTCCAGCCCGGAGGGGGTCCTAACCGTAATGGAAAGGAATTTTGATGCCTCCAAGTTCATTGACTCCCAATTGATACCCGGGACGGAAGAGCATTTTCATGCAACCGAGCTGTCCGGGCAGGCGAGGTGGATGTATCGCACCTTGCTTCGTGGGGCCGTGATAGCTCGGAAGGCTGAGTTTGAGCTGTCTGGGATGGAGGCGCTCCGGAGGAAGCTTGAGTCTTCTGTTAAGGCGAATAATGACTTTAAGGCTCAAGTTGAGCTCCTCCAGGGTCAGCTGTCCGAGATGGGGGGAAAGCTTAATGCTGCCGAGGAGAAGTCGTCGCTTATTGCGGAGAGGCTGAAGGCGTCTGATGAGACCGTGGCTCGGCTTCTTGAGCGTGAGATGACATTAGAAAGTCAACTGAACGCCGCTCAAGGTCGAGTTGTCGCTTTGGAGGAGGAACGGGAGCAGGCCATCTCGGAGGCGAAGGCCGCTAAGGCAGAGGCCGTTGATCTTAAGAAGAAGCTTAAGGTGGCCAAGGAGCAAGGGAAGAACGCCATCTTGATGACCGAAGATGCCCTGAAGGCCCAGCTGAAGATTGCTGCTCCTGATTTCGAGATCTCGTCTATTGGTGTTTTCAAGACTATCCAGGATGGGAAGATTGTCGATATGCCGAGGAAGTGAAGTCTTGTAACTTAGGATATTTTGTAATGTATTTGTCGAACAACTTGTTGATGCTTTGTCATTTTGTTTGCTTTGAACAACTTTACGTGTTCGTTGCGCGTTTTGACGCTTCGTAAGTTATCATCGTTTGATTGCTATGATTTCTTGCTTATTTCATTATTTTGTCGCGTTGTCGTTTTCGTGTTACCGTTTGTTCTGGGCGGGCTTATGTCTTGTGCCCGTCTTGCCGTTTTCGTATTTGGTAGCAGTTCGGACCGGTTCGGTCGCGTAATCGTTGAATTGGTTGAGACCTATGAGCCGTCTGGCTCCCGGGGTGATCAGTCCCGGGGTGCCGTTTTAGATTTTGGTCACGAGGGACAGATATCAAGTAAGAGAGTTTTAAACAAAACATTTGAACAAGTAAAAATTACTCGACAGTAAGTATTTGACAAGGTAAGTAAACAAGTTGAAATAACATGTGGACGGGGCGAATACTAACTCTCTGGTTAGGCTATTTGGTCGTTGAGCCGGTGGGTCAGGAGTAGAACCTCTTTAGGTTGCTCGCGTTCCATGTTCTGGGTATTTCCTTGCCGTCAAGTTTTTCGAGTTTGTAAGCGCCCTTGCCGAGCACCTCCCTTATCCTGTAGGGGCCTTCCCAATTTACCGCCAGCTTGCCTTCTCCTGGGGTCGGGGCGCCGATGTGTTTCCCTTCTTACTGTCTAGGCGCTTCTTTAGCCCAAGAAGGATGACTTTGTTAGCGGCCTCTACCTGCCCGTTTGTTTGGGGGTGTTCTACTGAGGAAAACTTTTGCTTTATCCCCAGGCCAGAGAGGAATTCCATGAACTTCTTGTCGGTGAACTGGGTTCCATTGTCCGAGATAACGACCTCTGGGATGCCGAAACGGGTTATCACCTGCCTCCACATGAACTTCCGGCAGTTGGAGGATGATATGGTGGCTAGTGGTTCAGCCTCTACCCATTTGGTGTAGTAGTCAATGGCTACAATGAGGTATTTGACCTGTCCTGGGCCGATCGGGAAAGGTCCCAGGAGGTCGACTCCCCATTGTGAAAAAGGACGTGTGGTCGTTAGCGAGCTTAGCTCGGAGGCTGGTGC
>NC_029785.2:135628416-135633283 GCF_000816755.2 Arachis ipaensis | reverse complement strand
GGAGGGCGACCGTTGGTTCCTTCACCATGCCCTGGATGAGCGACCGGTTACCCGATCCTGGCTTTGTGCTCGCTAGCTTCGACAAAAGGTCTGCTCGTGTGTTCTTTTCCCTTGGAACGTGCTGGATAATGACCTCCTGGAACTGGCTCATCACTTGCTTAACCTTTTCCAGGTATTTTTGGAGGAGGGGGTCCCGGGCTTGGTAGCTTCCGTTTACCTGCGAGGTGACGACTTGGGAGTCGCTGCATACTTCGACCCTCATCGCGCCGACTTCCTGAGCCAGAACTAGACCGCCTAGGAGAGCCTCATATTCAGCTTGGTTGTTTGACACTGGGAACTCGAACTTGGTCGATTGCTCATAGATGACCCCTGTTGGGCTTTCCAAGATGACCCCTGCTCCTCCGGACGTTTGGTTGGAGGCTCCGTCCACATGAAGCCTCCACCGTGTGCCCGTTTCCTCGGGAGGATTGCCCGTTACTTCCACCAAGAAGTCGGCCATTGCCTGTGCCTTGATTGCATGTCGAGGTTCATACTGTAGGTCATATTGTGAGAGCTCGATGGCCCAGGTCATCATCCTCCCAGCCAAGTCAGGTTTTTGCAGTATTTGCCGAATCGCCTGGTCTGTCCTCACAACTATTCGGTGACTCTGGAAGTATTGTCTTAACCTTCGGGAGGATACTAGGAGCGCCAGCGCCAGTCTTTCCAGTTTGCTGTACCTCAGCTCTGGTCCCTGGAGTGCCCTGCTCACGAAGTAGACGGGCTGTTGTGTCTTTGCTTCTTCTGTGACGAGGACCGCGGCAAGCGCTTCCTCGGTTACTGATAGATACAGGTAGAGTGGTTCTCCGACTCTGGGTTTCCCGAGGACTGGTGGTGCTGCCAAGATTTGCTTGAAATGGTTGAATGCTTCTTCGCACGCTGGTGTCCAATCGAACGTCATTCCCTTTCTCATTAAATTGAAGAAAGGTATGGCCTTTGCTGCCGATGCGCCGAGGAAACGGGACAAAGCTGTCAATCTCCCAGCGAGTCTTTGGACGTCTTTGATGCAGCCCGGACTCTTCATCTGAAGGATAGCCTGGCATTTTTCGGGATTGGCTTCCACTCCTCTTTGAGTGATCATGAAGCCTAGAAATTTTCCGGCCTCCATGGCGAACGCGCATTTGAGTGGATTAAGCCTCATGCCGTGTTGTCGTAAGGACGAGAAGACATCGTTAAGGTCACTCAGGAGATCGTCAGATCGGGCGGTTTTTGCGAGTATGTCATCTACGTAAACTTCCACTGTTTTGCCCAGGAGTTCGTTGAATATCTTATTCATCAATCTTTGGTATGTGGCTCCTGCGTTTTTTAGGCCAAATGGCTTGACCTTGTAGCAGTAGATGCCTCCTGGCGTTATGAACGCCGTTTTTTCCTCGTCAGGTCGGTGCATCGGTATCTGATTATACCCTGAATAGGCGTCCATGAAACTCAGATATCTGTACCCTGCCGCTGCGTCAACGAGCGTATCAATATTAGGTAGGGGGTAGCAGTCCTTGGGACAAGCCTTGTTGAGGTCAGAGTAGTCTACGCACATTCTCCACCTCCCGTTGTGTTTTTTAACCAGAACCACATTCGACAACCAAGTCGAGTAATCAAGTTCCCGGATGAATCCCGCTTCTAGGAGGCTGGCCGTTTGCTTGGCTACCTCGTCTGCCCTTTCCTGCGACATTTTTCTTCTTCTCTGGGCCACTGGTTTGGCTCCTGCCTTTACGGACAGGTGGTGTGACATGAGCTGGGGGTCTATTCCTGGCATGTCGGCAGGCGTCCAGGCAAAGAGGTCGGCGTTAGCCCTGATCATTTCCATCAAAGGCTCCTTTATTTCGTGCGGGAGGTTCTTGTTTATGAATGTGAACTTATCGTGCTCCTCGCCGACTCTGATCTTCTCCAAGTCTCCTTCTGGCTCTGGTCTGGGTTTGTCGTCTACCCTGGCGTCCAGGTCGGCCAGGAAAACTCCTGACGCTTCCTTTGATTTTTTCCTGAGGGAAAGGCTGGCATGGTCGCAAGCGACTGCCGTTTCCAAGTCGCCCCGGAGGGATCCCACGGATCCGTCATCGGTGATGAACTTCATCACCAGTAGTTTCGTACTGATGGCTGCCCCCAGATCGTTAATGGTCTTTCTTCCCAGGATGATGTTATAGGCCGTTGAATCTCGTAATATTACAAAGTCGGCCATGATTGTCCTCCGTCTTTGCCCTTGTCCCACAGAGGTCGGGAGTGTGATGATCCCATCTGGCTTTATGAAGTGGTCTCCTAACCCTACCACACCGTGCTGGTGGGTCGTCAGGTCGGAATCTCTCAATCCCAGGGCATCGAAAACGTTTCGGAACATGATGTTTGAGTCTGCCCCCGTGTCTACCAGGATTCGTTTGACGAGGCCGGTTCCGACCCTAGCCGTAATGACCATGGGTGGACTTTCCGGCGCTTCGTCGAACCATTGGTCCTCCGGGCCGAAAGAGATAGGTGGGAGACCTTTAAGGCCTCTACTAGGTGGCGCGGAGATTGCTAAGACCTTGGCATCTTTCTTCTGCGCCGATTTCGACCTCGGGGCGGTGTTCCTGGCCGTCACCACGTTTACCACCGTGAGACCGTGATCGTCACCCTCTGGCTCCTGCCGTCGTCTTATTGGTCGGGATCTGTCCCCATTGTCGTTGTCCCGGTTGCGTCTCCTTGGTTCCCTTATAAGGTGGGAGAAGTCGGCGAGTTTGCCTTCCCTGATAGCTTGTTCGAGGGCGTCCTTCAGGTCAAAGCAGTCTTGGGTCTTGTGTCCGTAACCCTTGTGGTACTCGCAGTAGAGGTTCTTGTTTCCTCCTGTCCTGTCCTTCAGTGGTCGGGGCTTCGACAGTATCCCCTTTTCTGCTATCTGTTGGTAAACTTCAGTGATCGATGCCGTAAGGGAGGTGTAGTTGGTGAACCTCCCAACTCGGGGGAACGGTTTGGATTGTTTGCTCGGACCGCCGTCCTTGGCGCTTTCCTTCGGTCTTTCTCTGGCGTCGAAGTGCCGGGATTGGTTGTAGGCGGGCTGCCGTTTATTGGCAGCCACGACTCGGCTGACTTCCTCATCGTTAATGTATTCTTTGGCCACGGATTGGATCTCTTGCATCGTCCAGACGGGCTTCGTGGTGAGGTGCTTCCTGAAATCCTCATTCGACAGCCCGTTTGTTAAGCACAAACTTGCCACTGAGTCCGTCAAACCGTCGATTTCCAAGCACTCGTCATTAAAACGGTCCAGGTACTTCCTGGTCGGCTCTCCGGGTCTTTGTGTCAACCCCAGCAAATTGATTGGGTGTTTGGCTTTGACAATCCTAGTTGTGAACTGAGCCAAGAAGGCGCGGCTGATGTCGGTAAATTGGGTCACCGAGCCTTGCGGGAGGTTGTTAAACCACCGTATTGCCGGGCCCGCTAAGGTGACCGGGAAAGCGCGACATCTGACCTCGTCTCCCACCCCTTCTAGGTTCATTCTGGCCTCGAAGGCCGTCAAGTGTTCTAGGGGGTCTTGTGTTCCGTCGTACTTCATGTCTGTCGGTTTGTCGAAATGTTTTGGTAGTCGGACCTCGAGTACAGAGCGGTGGAAAGGGGTCGCTCCTATTATGACGGGTCCTCGGGCAGTTCTTCTCAACTCATTGTTCTCCCGGTGGACTTCTTCGTTGCCTCGGTTCGACGCGCGCCGTCTTTCGTGTCGGGCGTAGATGATGGGGTCGCGACTTCTTCTTCTGGGACGTACCCGTTCCTCAGTGCTCTCCGACCCGTATTGGGGGCTCGGCGTGCGCCTCGACCGGCTTCTTGAACGGGAACGGGTGGGGCTCCGCTCTGGGGAGCGTTGGTCGCGTTCTCTTTCTGCTAGCCTGCGCTCTAGGTCTTGCATTCTGTGGCGTAGTTCTTGCATTATCCTGGCGTGGTTGTCGCCCGTCCCCCCGAAGGGGCGTCTCTCGTGTGTCTGTGTCGCATCCCTCGTGGGCGATTGTGAAATGTGACGTACCTCGGGGGGAGAGCCAGTCTCCCCCTTATATATATGTCAGTAGTGGGCCCCTTCAGTGGTCAGGCCCATATCCTTGAGGACGCTGTCCTTCGGCTGTGTGCAAGCCGTACGGGACGCGTGTCCGGGTCGGGTAGAGGGCGCCTTACTGGGCCGGCGAGAGCTCGGGTCGGGTCGACCCGCGTGGATTTGGGCCAGGCCGTAACAGATGGTATATTGATTATAAAAGTAAGAGAGTTAGAGTGAGTGAAGAAGAAATAGATAAATCAACGAGTTATAGTTCAAATGACATAATCTCTTCATTTTTCATCTAAAGATTTTAGATTCGAATCTTACTCTTAATTTTGAGAAAAAAAAAATAATAGATAATTTTTTAATTTAAAAAAAAAATATTTTATTTGTAATTTAAGTATAAAATTATCAAAAAATAAATTTATTTAGAATGAAAGTAATGTGATTAAGTATAATTTACTTAGATGTTATTAAAAAATAATTGAATACTATGTACAGTAAAAAATTAATATTATTGAAAGATAAAATTAAATTAAAATTTATTTTTATGTATCGTTTTTGTCCCTAACGTTTTCGTCCTATTTAAGTTTTTAACGTTTCAAAATCGTCTCAATTTTGTCCCACCGTCAATTCTGTTAACGGATCCCTAACGGCAGGACAATATTTAGTCAATTTTGAAACGTTAAGGACTTAAATAGGACGATTGAAACGTTAGGAACAACTTTAGGACTTACCCCAAACGTTGGGAACAAAAACGATACTTTACTCTAATTTAAAAATACGATAACGATAATCAATAAATATTATATTTTTTATAAATAATAAAAATATTTATATGAAATAAACGAC
>NC_029785.2:135622973-135628398 GCF_000816755.2 Arachis ipaensis | reverse complement strand
AAACATTATTATTAAATTCTTTATATAGATGATTACATGCATGGTCCTGATATTTTAAGCATAAGCCGGTGGTGTCTTTTCTTGTGTAAGAAGAAAATATTTTAGAAAGCGATTACTTTTCTTAGGATTTAAAAGTCTTTCTATAGTCTTTTATCATTTAAAGGAGGGAGTCACGTTGATTTTAATTTCCTATACATATATACAGAAATGGATATATATAAATATAGTAGATAAGCTTGGCATTCATTATATGTTGAGATATGGTTATAATAAATAGTCTTCGTTTAGAATTTATCATCCTTTGAACCAATTTTTTGAAGTAAAATAACATACCTGTTATTAAATAAAAAATAGAGTAATACCTCAAATAGGTTCCCAAAGATTTAGCGGTCCAATAAATTTGTCCTCCAAAAAAATTAACTAGGTCCCAGGTTCCTAAGATTACTAGATATATCCCATATAGGTCCCCAAGCCAGGTTGAACCGGTTAACATGATACTCTCTCTCCTACGTGGAGGTTATAGGTGTGACGTGTCAAGTAAAGCAACATGTGTCACGCTCAGGACAGATTAGTCCCTGAACACGTGGCTAAAACGACGTCGTTTTGGGATAACGCCAAACGACGCCGTTTTGAGGGGACAAATTCGTCCCCACCTTTGTTTCCTTGTTCTTGAAACTTCGACTTTCTAAAGTCAAATAGGTCCCCAAAAATTTTGTTGTAAGTCAAAAAGATCCCTGAATTTAGAGTATATATATCAAATTGGTCCCCTCAAATTAAGCAACTAGAACCATAATTAGAATAAAATCATGATGAAATTATCCAATGTATGTCAAAATATGTAGGTTTGAGCGCATGAAATGGCAGATCTCAAGTATAATTACAGTCAAACAATTGGAATTTGTCAGTAGGTACCTTGTATAAAAAAACGTATCATCTCCCTTTCTCTTTGTAAAATTACAAGTATCTCAAACCCTAACATAGATTTTACGACCTAACCCTTCATATTCTTCACCTCCGTTAACGTTTATCCAAGTTCGTAATGGTACTTTGACAGTGTGAACAAGGACTGCTTGGTGGTGGTGTGTCGTACATATTGCCATTGTTCGAGATAAGTTAAGTTAATTTTTGCTTTATTAAATTGGCAATAAAGAGTGAAGTATGATGAATGTGCATGTGATGTATGTTTAGAGTAGATCAAAGACAGTTTGTTGTAGGTGTAGCTTAAATGAGAGATGTGAAGTGGTTACAGATAGATATTTGATAATAATAAAAACAATGTAGGTATTTGAATTTTTTATTCTATTATGATGTTGTTGTATTGTGTTGGTTGCTTGGTTAACTTGTGATAGAGTTTTATTTTTTGGTATTAAGATGAGTAAAGACATGATACCTGTATTTCACCGTAGTGAAAGTTTTGTTAGAGACAACGAAGGAGTACTTGTGTGCATTAATGGAGAAGTAAAAAAATTTCTCCCAGTAGACATTGACTTGATCTGTTTCTTTAACCTATAGAAATTTTTCTTGGACTTGGGTTACCATGACCACAAGGCAATGTATTAGTATGATCCCACTTCTAATTGTCTGACTGTAATTATACTTGAGATCTGCCATTTCATGTGCTTGAGACTGCATATTTTGATATACTTTGGATAATTTCATCATGATTTGATTCTAATTATGGTTCTAGTTGCTTAATTCGAGGGGACCAATTTGATATATATACTATAAATTTAGGGACCTTTTTGACTTATAACAAAATTTTTGGGGACCTATTTAACTTTAGAAAGTCGAAGTTTCGAGAACCAGGGAACAAAGGTGGGGACGAATTTGTCCCCCTCAAAACGGCGTCGTTTGGCGTTGTCCCAAAACGACGTCGTTTTAGCCACGTGTTCAGGGACTAATCTGTCCTGAGCGTGACACATGTTGCTTTACCTGACACGTCACACCTATAATCTCCACGTAGGAGAGAGTGTCATGTTAACCGGTTCAACCTGGCTTGGAGACCTATATAGAATATATCTAGTAATCTTAGGGACCTGAGACCTAATTAATTTTTCTGAGGGACAAATCTGTCGGACCGCTAAATTTTTGGGGATCTATTTGGGGTATTACTCTAAAAAATAAATAAAAAAAAAAAACCGTTTCATTCTAACATAACATATATGTCATATAATTTAATAAAATGACTAATTAATATTGCTTGTCTATCTTCTGCATTCGCTTATTGTAACTAAATATAACAATTAGTCAAAAACATTTGTTAGTCAAGTAATGAGTTTTAGATAGACACGGAAGTGTCTTATAGTTTTCAATTGCTTCTGCCTAATCATACGGTGCACAATATATACTACTTTTTTTTTTAAGATAGCTATTTATACACTAAAATTAATTATTAATATATTTATATATATATATATAATTTAATTTATTTATATATATTTTATATTAATAATTAATTTTAGTGATTTATTTTAATTTATACTTAATATGATTGCTAATTTTTACTGTGAAAAGGGAAATCTTACACCAAGTGTTGTATACCAACTATAAAATATAGGATAGTTATATAGAGGAGTACTAGCGAGTTAGTAAGTTTTGTGATTTATAGTCATCAATTAATTATTATAGGTATTTTTAATAGTGTAAAATTTTATCTAATAGTATGAGATTATTTATTTTTTTGTTGGTTAAATATTGACTAAATTTTAATAAAAATGCTAATTTTCTAGACTTTTTCTAATTATATATACACAAAAGAATATTCCAAGAGGAAGAAAATTCATTCAGATATTGCTTTTTCAAAATGATGTAATTAATTAAACTTTTTAAAAATAAGTATATGACTTTATGTCCTATCAAATTTGCACATTTTCATTATTGTGTAAATTGTACAATCATGTTGACTGCTTTTATTATAGGAAAAATTTCAAGTGTACCGTCATACTGGTGTTTCAGTTATTTTTAACCATTGATCTTAATTATAAAAAATATATATATATAATATATATAATTAAGATTAACAGTTAAAAATTACTGATATATCGACAGTACACTTGAAAATCTTCCCTTATTATAATACATACCTAACGTTAACCTTCTATGTTTTCATTTTTCTACATAAATTATTAAAAAGGATATCAAAGGAATTAAGCTAAGCAAGATATGTCTACATCACATGTAGTCGTAAGCAATATTTGAGTGTAACAGAAATGAACCTTATAGGAGACTAGAGGAATATTATTGCTTCTAAAATATATAGTGGTTGAACCATGAAAGAAACTCTTTAAATATACTATTTTGGTATATACGGAGAAATTATTATATATGAAGCATCAACATACATACATACATATAAATAAGATAAGACAAAATAATACAAAAAAATATGGAATATAATGCTTGCTCTTATATATATAGTATTGGAAGATTTTCAAGTGTATCGTCATATCGGTGTATCAATAATTTTTAACTGTTGATCTTAATTATATATATTATATACATTTTTTATAATTAATATCAACAGTAAAAAATAACTGAAATACGTACATTTAAAAATTTTCCCATACATTTACACTCAATATTAATATACGTACTATAAGGTACACTATACAATGTAACACGTGAATTCCGTGGTTATAGTCAAATTATTTGTGCTGCGTTTTTCTTACCATTAATTTCCCATTAATTACGTTGCACCTTCTTCGTTAGTTCTTCCTCAATTAAAAGACAAAAATAATAAAGGAAATTATATGGTACAGATCTAAATCTGTACAGATTTAAAGATTTATTTACTTAAACCACACTTTTTAAAGTCACACTTTTCACTTAAAACCGTAGCTCTTCACAAAGAAAAGCGTCACCTAATGGAAAAAAGTAAATTAGAAGATTTAAGAGAAGAAATAATTAAGTTATCAAAATTAATAGATCAAAAATTAATGATTTTAACTAATGTTAACTGTAATGACACCGAATTCTTAAAATCAATACAAAATGATTTTTCTCAAAATCTTTATTTTACTATAAGCTTTATTGAAGGACTTCAAAAACCTGAAAAAACTTATTTTTCACACGGAATTTCTAAGAAATGTTATCATGGAAATAATTCCCCACATCTTTATCATACTTTTAACCCACAATTAAATTCTATAGTAGATATGCTTGAAGAAATACTAGTATCCATAAAATTTCAAAGAAATAAGGAAAAAGAAAATCCAAAAGAAGAAAAATTTCAAAATATAATCAACATAACAGATTGTATAGTGATTTTTAATCGTTGATCTTAATTATATATATTATATATATTTTTTATAATTAAAATCAACGATTAAAAATAACTGAAATACCGGTATGACGGCACACTTGAAAATTTCTCTATAGTATTAGTTAAGCATATGCTTTTAACCTACTTTGATTATGCTAGGCTTTTGTAATGTTCTATAAAGTCGAAGATCAAAGTCCATGCTAAAAAGTTAAAAGCTTTTACGCACCAACCAATCCATTATTTATCCATATATATAATAATAACTAAAACCAAAGAAAATTCTTTCACACACACTCCTCCAATGATGTATACCTCGATCTCTTTAGTCTTTACCTAAACCCCTAAAAAGGCAAAGGATTGTCTTAGAAGGAATACTGAATGAATTAACTTTTTAAAAAGCAGATGCTGACATCTGAAGCATTGCTTATTAATTAGCCCTAAACTTATTAACATTATTTTATTTTTATAGATAAAGGCAAGGAAGTTAGAGTTGTCAAAATATTCCCTTTCCACTTATTATTCAACCAATATGTATGATATGTGCTATGTACGTATTTAATGGTACAATATAAAATATTAATATATAAAGAGAGACTATATATATAGATCCCTTGAATTAGAATATATAGAATTAATAGATAGCATGGAAGGTGGAACAAGTAGCCGACGAAGAAAAAACATGGCTTTATTTTATTGTTCATCTTTTCGTAGATATGCAGGCTTTTAGAGCGCCATGCTTACCTGTTCTCTCATCACTACTATGCTTAAATTAACATTTTAACAAACTTTTCCACTTTACCTTTTTTCCTCTTAGTTGATGAGTGTGGACCCCAATTCCAAAGTGACTCACTTGAGCACCATCACGTTTGCAATTACAAAGATGATTGGCACCACATTTTTCAAATCTAATCTAATCAAAACTGCTCCTCCATCCCTAATTGACCATATCTATATTAGAGTTTAATTTTAATATATTATTTATAAAATATTGAGTGAATACTCATTCCACCCTTACAATTATTTTAAAAGAACAATGAGGTCTCAAAAAAAAATACTCAATTTTTTTTTAGTACTGATTAGTCTATATGTCAAAAAAACAACATTTACTATTTTTGGTACAGGGACTAATCAATCCCATAAAAATAAAGTTCAAGAATCGAGTTA
>NC_029785.2:135611375-135622959 GCF_000816755.2 Arachis ipaensis | reverse complement strand
AATTATATTTATTTTTTAAATAATCATTCACATAATTAATATAAAAAATAATTATTTTTATTAATTTAATATTACATAATTAAATACACATATAAAATTATTTTATACTGATAATATATCAAAATTAAATTCATCCATATTAAAGTAAACAATTTGAGTTGAGAATATGTGCGTGGTGTGGTAGGTATCTCATTCTTATATTATCATTTGCTTATGCAATACCTCATCTTATTATATATATATTCAGCACTTTTATCATCTCAGTATAATAATCATGTAACCAACTACCACTAGGGCAGCATGTGAATGGGAGGGGTATAATAGTAAAATTCCCATATATATATAATTTATGGAGGCATATCCCAAATGAAACTAAATTTGGTACCGATATTTTTATCATCTTGAAATAGTGTAAGGATAATGCGTGCACCTGATTGATGACGGAAATGAAAAAAAACACGTGTCTTTAATCAAAGAGAAAATACCAACCATACCATATTGAATTTTTGACATTAATGGTTGCATTGATGAACAGATTTGAGGTAGGGGACAAGACAAGAGTGTCTAAGGAGCCTGCACAAACTTCCTTGCAATAAAGCATCCATATCTTGTTCAGATGATGATATAGATATGAAATAAATTTGGAAAAGTCACAACTACCTTTTTAATTCTCCCATGTTACATATAGATATAGTAATAGTATAGTCTTTCTTTTCGGTGTATTTATCAATTGTTGCTTCTAAATTACTAAATTTATATACATACCAGAAGGAAAGAAACGTAAATTGTAACAAGGATATCATTATATAATTAAAGAAAATCAATGTTTTAGCGAGATTGTTCAAAATACATTCAATGGAGAAATCAGGATAGGACATGTGCATATAATGCAAATCTTTTACAAAGATAAGGGTCAGAGTGGATGGGCCTGGAACAAGCTGGCAAATTTGATCTCATTATGTCAACTTGCTAACTATAGTTCTTTTGCTACATAATTCCAACTCAAATTGTTCTTTATCAAAATCATAGATATCTTATTTATCTTTAGAATTTTTTTTTTTTGGTCTGAAGCAACCTTTTTTTTTTCTTGGACGAGGTCTAAAGCAATCTTTATGTAGCGGGCCTAAAGTTTCTTACCATAAACATACTAATTGCTATCGGACAAAAGCCCAAAGCCCGGCTTAAGTTGCTCTTTTATAGGGCCGTTTCATTGAACCTCTCTAATTGGGCTGCCTTTTCTACAATTGGGTCCAGAAACAATAAATGAACAGTCCTTACCAAAAAGCAACCAAGCCCGGTCCAAACTTTGTAAAAAAATAAGGCCCAAAACTATAAACCAGAGGTGTGGCCTTCAGGGATTCAAGCCTTGTTAAGATAAAATGATCTAATTCGTTTTTTTTCTCTGTTCTTGTATAGCTCATTCATAAAGGAGTCCAAGTTGTGATGTTATTCCGTCCTGGATCCAAATATGCATTAAATTTGACCATTCATATGTTTAAATATCAATCTTATATTAATATGTATGATTGCTTAAATTGAAAATTATTTTTTCTATTCAATAAAAATTTTAGTTCCACCAAAAGTAACAATCTTATGAAATTTTGGATAAACTGTTTAAGACTTATTGTTAACAACATTGTGTGTGAGGAAGGTGTGTTTTTTCAAGACATTGATGATAAACACTGGTGAATTAAGATTCTTTGCTGCTATGATTTAGCAATCTTAAACAATAAGCAAACTAGATTTCTTATTCCTTCCCCTTAGAGGACCCCTTTGAATCATGGGTCAACAAGTGTATGCTTTTTTATTTTATTTCTCCTTATTAGATACATCTTATCTTTTCCATCTTTGTCATAAAAGTGGTTGAGTCAACATTTTGGCTTTCACTATTTTTTTCCTTTTTCTTTTTTTGCATATTTTTTTAAATTTTAAGTCTTATTAGAACACTTATTAAACATATTAAATATTTAACTGTAGAAAGTTTTTTTTTTTTTTTATGTTTTCCACTAATTTAACCAATTTCTTTAAAGGACTATTTAACTGAATTATTAAAAAATCAGCAGATACAAAAAAAATGGTTCAATCACTCTACCATGTACTACCAACAACCACTGGTTGTCTGGTTCTGTTAATTCAATGTAAATTTTTTTCACACACACACATGCATAGCAAGCTAGTGTTCAATGAATGAGCAACAAATGCAATGAACAGAGGGGTCTTTACTTTGATAGAAAGACAAGTTAACTATGAGGTGGATTGGTCAGAATTCTTTTATGTACTGCATTCTGATTTCTGAGTCTATGTTGAACCCTTTTCAGTATGTGTTTATATAGCTAGACAGAAAACGAGTCAGAAAATAAAGACAGAAGCTTGCAATCTGTTAGCACAGATGAATATAGTAGGAATAACTAGCCTCTACAGCTTTCAACTTTCAACTCTTCCATTCACACTCTTTTCTCTCACCAAGTTCCAACAGATTTTAGCCCATGGTTTGGTCATGCTGTAGAATTATATTTCCTATACATATATTATGAGAAATTAAATAGAGATTGACTTAAAGATAAGTAGCATCTGATACTAGAACTAGTGTTGAAATAATCACATAACATGCATGTGTTGTGTTGTATGCACCTATACAGCTACATGATGGAGCTTGTTGATGTGTTTGAAAATTGAAGGCATTCCCACTAACGGTTAATTTGCACTTGTCAATGTACAAAGCCAGTCTTATCCTTTGCACGTTGGCCACACATGGTTTTGCCATTTGTAGCATTCACATGGACTAAGAGTGCTGATTGATGCCATTCGAAATTAAATGAAAAGGAAAGAAAGCAGAAAATAAAGTCTGATGAATTTGACATAATTTCTGTATCATTCAAGTGCTTGTATTTTAGATATTAGATATTACAAGATAACTTTAACTACAGTTTAAGGAAGCTTGTTTCTTTTCATTGTCCAGCTCCCTCTAAAGAAACAGATCATGCTCAAGTATGCTTCACACTTCACAGGGATAACATCAATACATCAACCATATAGTATACATATGAATAACACTATACTTTTTCTTTAATTTTGAAATAAACGGGAATGACAATTTATTCACGCTAAGTCCTTGTCTTGGTGGATCAAAGTGGTGGTTTAGCTGGACAAATCTTATTGGATCATTAGCTGATATATCTGTACTTCTAAGGATAGACTAAATTATAGCAGAGTGTATTCCAATTGGTGATTCAAACCGGTTGACTAAGTGTTTTAGTTTAATGGGTTTTCTGGTTCAACCAGGTTATATCAACTAGGCTAGTACACCAATGTATTAGTTAATGACGAATTCAGTGGGAAATTGCTATCATAACTAGAACTACCAAAAGAAATAAAGAAAATTCCTTGACATAGAAAAAAGTAGTAGTTGGGTGCTGCACTCTGCCGACCATATGAAATTTCCAAAATAAAATATCAGCAAATTAGTACCATATGAATTTAAATATGTGATTTATCGTTCACCTAAATGTGAGTACTACTAAACACTTGGTATACTTGGTTCACGAGTTCCCTTCATCATCAAAGTCTGAACGTATGTACACGATTAACTACTGTTCATGACACTTCACAATCTGTGACACTTCTTAATTACCTAGCAAAGAAAAATAAGTTTGCCAGCCTGTTATGTCCAGCAAGTACTTTCAACTTTTCTTTTCCATCAGCGTGCTCTGATCCCACCCTTTTTTCATATCATACTTGTGCTTTCATTAAATTAAAATCCAAATCCAAATCCAAATATTAACATGTCCCACCTTCAACAACTTCACATCAAACTTGAAGATAAGTAAATTGAGAACTTTTCTAGTTTCATCTTTATCCATATGATCAAGGAAGCTTCTGCCGGCAGCCAAACGAATAGGAAATTCACTCAATATACAATTTGGCAGCCACTTCCAAAGACCTAATCCACGTAGTACTCATTTTGATCATTATCAAGAAAAAAATAAATTGTTTATTTTAGAAGTCTTATATTATTCCTCAAAGAAATGTTGGGCATGTTCTCATTGGACTGTGCACAAACAAAAGATTCCTTTGTTGTTCTAGTACAAAAAAAGAAATTCTGATGCACGTTATATGTGAAGAAGAACATGAATGAAGCTAATCTGTAAAAATTTCTAAGTATTAACCTTTTTTGTTTTTCCGAATCAACCTATAAAAGTAAGTATGGTTCTGTACAAAAGATTTTTCCATTTCCCTTTGTTACTTTTGTGTATTCAGTTCCTATAGTGATCCTTGTTGCGATTCTTGAAAAGCTGAGGGTGCTGATGCAGTAGCAAGTCCTTGTAGCAACTTGATAACTTCACTCGTATCCTCCAAATAGTACTTTGCCATGCTTGGTTTCTGGCCAACCGTGCATGCAAACACTTGTGATATTGTTGGAAGTGCTGGATTAGAAACTGAACGAGCAATGCTTTCGAACATGTCTTCATCTGATCGATCATCCCCAATGCACAACAGAAAATCTGGTGATTTACCCTCACTCCTCATGCTTGAGATTAGATTTTCCACAACTATACCCTTGCTCACACCCTGCATCTCAGATTAAAAAACAGCACAACCATTATTTAACAAAATAATCCCATCATGCATCAGAACAGAGTTCAAATACCAAAAATGCAATAAATCTTGATCGTTGTGTACCTGAGGTTTCACTTCAACTATGTGTTGTCCCCTTTTAACAACAACAGGCTCATTGGCCAGCACATTCTCAAGGTGATCAAGAAGCTCTTTGGCTTGGCATGATCCAAAATAAGGATCGGCTTCTTGATGGTGCCAAACCATTGCACTCTCCTTGTGTTCAATGAAAGAACCATCCGTTGCCTCTGTGTAATGCGCCATCACAGGTTCTGCCATCTTCTTCCAGTCAAAATCAGTTGTCAACCCGCATGTCTCCCAAGGAGTATCCCTCCTCAACCTGCCACACACACACCAAATTAGACGAACAATAACAAAACAAATTGGTCCAATGTAATGTAATGTAATGTACCTAGTGAAGTAACCATGTTCTGCTGAGAGGCCCAACTTGTCACAAGGATCAAACCACTTGCCGAGGCAATCCTTGTCTCTGCCACTCACAATGAACACCATATTCTTGGGATCACTGCATAAATAGTTCAATACAGATAAAACCTCAGGACTTGGGGTCTTGTTTATGGATGCCTGAGGCAACATAGTGCCATCATAGTCCAAAAGGATCAAGCGGCTGTGTGTAGCTTTGTATGCAGAGACAATGTTATCGACTGAGAGCTTCCTAAAGGTAGGATCCAAAGCAACGATCCTGAATCCGAGACCAAAACCAACACCCCAATACCTCTTGAGGTAATGCTCCCTACAAGCCCTCTCCAAATCCTGATCAAAACTCCTGGCCCAATAGGCCACATCATGGGAGCTTATGTACTTGTAATGCTTCTCGTGGCGCAAATGCTTCTCCCCGTCCGGCATTGTGATGGCGGAGTTCATAGCCTCGGAGACATCATCAATGTTCCAAGGATTGACCCTGATTGCTCCGCTGAGGGAGGGCGAGCAACCGATGAACTCAGATACAATGATAACACTCTGATTAGGCCTCTCACTCTCAACTATCTGCCTGCAAACGGTGTATGTGTAAGGCACCAAGTTCATGCCATCCCTCACCGCATTCACCACACAACACTCGGAAATTGCATAGTAAGCAGCCTTATCCTCCGTTGAAACTGGACCATTCACAAACACAATTGGCTGGTAACCCGGCCTACCATATTTGTCGTTAATCTCCTTAGCAAGGGCCTCGGACTCATTCTTGACGTCTTGAATATCCTTCCCTGAGCTCCTGGCGGGGTTCAGAATCTGAACCAACACAACCTTCCCTCTCAGAGCCTCATGCACCTCAAGAAGCTGCCCCATTGCCAAGAACTTCAAGCTGATACCTTTGAACAAGTCCATGTCATCGACGCCAAGAATGACAACCTTGCCCTCATACTCCACCTTCAACTCCTCCACCCTCTTGGCCGTGCGCGGCAGAGACAACACGGAGCGAAGCTGCCCCATGTGAATCCCAACGGGGAGAATCTTAATAGTGACGGTTCTTCCATAATAATCCAAGCCAATGTAACCTCTTTTAGACTCGTAGTCCAAACCAAGCATCCTGCTGCAGCAGGACAAGAAGTGTCTGGCGTAATCGAAGGTGTGGAAACCAACCAGGTCGCAGTTCAAGAAGGCTCTCAGTATGTCATCACGAACAGGTAGAGTCCTGTAGATTTCCGAAGAAGGGAAGGGACTGTGCAAGAAGAACCCTAGCTTCACGCGGTGGAACCTTTTCCTCAAGAAAGTGGGCAGTATCATCAGGTGGTAATCGTGAACCCACACGAAATCCTCGTCGGGGTTTATGACCTCCGTCACCTTATCGGCGAAGATCTTGTTGGCCAGGACGTAGGCCTGCCACTGGGCGCGGTCGAAGCGGGCGCCGTGGCTGGGAGACATGGGAAGCATGTAATGAAACAGGGGCCACAGATCGACACCTCGTCCTGCTCGGAAGCCTCCACGTCGGCCTTCAGGGACCCTACGTACAGGACCTCCACGTCGGAGGGGAACCCATCCTTCAGCTGCAGATACAGGCTGTCGGCGTCGTACTCGAAGATCCATTTCTTCGTGTCTGAATCGCGCGTCGCTTTTATAGGGAGTTGGTTCGCAACGATGATTCTGCGTTCTTGAGGGGGAGGGGAAACGGCGTCGTCGGATCCGCCGCTGGAGAGGCCGTCACGGCTGATCTGATATGAGTCCCGGGTGGGTTCTCCCGGAACCGCCATGAGGCTGGGTACACGGCTCAGTGCCTGGTAATCATCCACCGATACCAAATTCAATAGCCCTAAGCAAGATCGAGATAGCATTATCCGCAACAAGAAGAGAAAAGGCTATGGTTGAGAAGGTGCGGGGTGAGTGTCTTGTTATTATAGGTGGGTGTTGGAGAGGAAGATCACGAATCTTTGAGTGATGGGAATCCAAGATACCGATGCACTTTCCATAAGAACAAGGCAGAATGAGAGAAGACGAAGATGAAGAAGAAGAAGAAGAAGAAGAAGAGGGTGCGTCCGTGCGTGCGTGTGTTTGCAACAAAACTAACGACAGTGGTGCGGATAAGAACGAAGGAAGCAAGTGAGAGAAAGAGAGAGTCTCGGGTGGGGCATTTTATATGGGATACGTGAACGGGGTGTTTTGGACGGTCACGATTTGTTCTCTTCTTCCAGCACCTTCTTAATTACTCGCTTCTTGCATTCTGCTAAGTCCCAACTGTAACCGATTACTATTACTCTTGCTCTCTTATCCTTCGGTTTTCTTTTACTATTTTTCGTTGGTTTTCAAAATGGTTACTGGATGTAGCCGGTGAAATGTCAAAATGAATTGGATAAGGATGTGTGCATTGAAAGAAAAAGGAAAATAGGAGTTCAATGCCAATACATAGGATCACGTGATCTATACGCCAAATCGGCAATACTAGCAGATAATATGATAATATGTTCATCCATCCTAATTTTTTTTCTATAACTATACATCTCGTTATGGCTATTCAAAAATAAATATCTTATCTCTCTATGCTTTATGCCATCTTACCTACTTTATATTTATCTAAAAAATTTCAAACATCTTTATTATTTTTAAATATTATATATGTGTCAACATTAAATCAGTTTAACTATTTATTTATACAAAGTAAAAGCTTCCTTTCTACTTTTACCACAGTCAATTTCCACTATTTTTACAATTTCTCTAACTCTATGATATCTACAGTTTAATTGCTTTCTTCCTTAAAAAAATTATTTTATCTAATTAATTAAAAAAAGAAACATCCAGGTGGTTGAAACTACTGAAACCACTGTTGCGTTTCTAGAGGTGGAAAGAAGGATTACCAAGCAGGTAAATGTCACGGATGGAGAAAGTTTGCTAGTATGACATGTTCCTTAAAAATAAAAAATCTCTCGGTCTTTGGAGAAGTTTAAAGAGATTTTGGGTGGGGATTTTTTAAACTATTGTTTTTGCATTTCTTTTTGTTTATGTGGGTGGGTGGTGTGGACTGCGGAGGCATGAAATGAAATGATACAGTTGGAGATAAAGAAATGGGTGTAAAATGGGGGGTTGTTAGAAGGAGCCACGTGGTGGTGTGCCTAAGGAACGTGGCGTGTGGGGGTGGTCTTACACTCACGGGCCACTTTGACTGCTGACTTGGCATTCACGCCTCTTATATTGGGGCCAATACTTTTCTGCCACATCTCCGTTCTATTTTATCCTTACACGTACTTAGTCCCTCTACCCTCATTAATAATCACTCAGAATCAAATCAAATCCCATACCACCAATAGCAATATCCTCCTGCAGAAAATTATTCATTCATCTCTTCAATTCTTATACTTCATGCTTATCAGGATACAACTAAAACTGTTTAATATGTATTAATTAATAATTAAGGATGGCTATCTTTCTTCCTTCTATTCAAATTTAAAGAAATTGTTACATGTATTGTCATGTAGAAGACTAATTGGCATTACCAACTCAGATAATTAAATTTTGATTACTTCCACAACACGGTGGCAACAAAATTTAGCAGCTGAAGCTTTTGAATTTTGTTTTTAGCCCGTTATGTTGTCAACTACTCAACTTTAAGCTTATATAGACGATATATCTATTTTTATCTTTTATCCATAAATGGCAAATTTTTCATTCAAGTAATTACTTATGACATTTTACACACTAAACTTATCTTGTATCAATTTGAAATACGGCATGCCCAAAGTTTTGTTATTAATCCATCTATCTATCTATCTATCTATCTAATAAAGAGGATACAACACTAGTTTGGTATCCAAATTTTCTTTTTAAGACACTTTTTATTATATATAATTGTAAAATAAAATATTTTATTATTTATTTGATTAATTTTAAATTTATTATTATCATATTTATATATATGAAAAAAGTAAATTAATAGACACATTGATTCTTATTAATACACTAGTATATATAAAACACTTAATCTTTTAATATGATAAAGAAATATAAATTTTATAAATATAATTGAGATGAGGGGATGCCATAAGTTAAGATGAATTTTGGAAAGAAAATACAAAGAAAAAGTTTAGGAAGCCAGCAACTTTATTAAATTCTAGCCAGTATAATCACAAAAAAAAATTATGGCCAGTATGTAACTAACAAAAGAAAAGTGAATAATCTCTAGTTATTGTATGAAATTTCACATCATTAAAATTATTATATATCAATGACTACTTGATGGCTATAAATCACAAAAGTTGTTTCCTCCCAGTACTCTTCAAAGATAAATTCATTCGGTTCGATATTAAATATGGAAAAGTCTAGAGGCCAGCAAACTTTGTTAAATTCTGACCAGCATGTAACCAGCAAAAAAAAAGTGAGCTATTGGATGAAATCTCACACCAATCTCATACCATTAAAACCATCATTAATGACTATTTAATGGCTACAAATCACAAAAGTTGCTGGCCTAGCATTCCTCATTAAATAATTGTAACTTACATTAACATACATTATATTGAAGCAATAAGGTATTACCTTCATTTCAAATTAGTACTCTTATTTTAATTTTTCAATAAACTTATATAAATGTATAACTTATGTTAAAAGGGTTAAATGATCATTATCATTTAAAATATGATATATCAAGTTAAAATGATAATTATTATAAATTAAGATGAAGATAATAATACAAAGACAAGTTACTAAAAAATAGTTACTTAGAAGGTACTTGTAAAATCTTAATCCCAAAACAATTAATTAATATTGAGACAATTGTTTTTATACTTTTCGAAGATTAAAGAGTAAACTATCTTCTATTACATATTATTGTAGGATAAATTTATTTTATATATTTCAATGGATAAAATAATGATATCTTTAATAAATACAATCTATATTTAAAAAAAAATAAATGGTCAAATTAGTTTTTAAAAGATTATTCATTCTCTAAATTGGTCTTCCAATTTTTTTTAATCAAATCCATCTTTTAAAGATTTTATATTAGTCATATTAGTCCTTCCGTCACTTCCATTGCCAACGGCCGTCAGAATTTGTTGATGTGGTACTTTAAGTAACATCACAACACACACCTAGTAGTCCTAATTGACTATTAACACAATTAGTTTATGAAATTATATCAAATCAACCCCCAATTAAGGAATTCTGATGACTTAAGTTTTCTTTTTAATTAGATTTTGATTTGATATAATTTCATAAATTTATTATGTTAAATTGTTAATAGTCAATTTAGACTTTTAGGTATATGTTGTGGTGTCACTTAACGTGTTACGTTATCAAATGTTGACACTATCAACAAAGAAAGTGACCGACTAACATAATTAATTTAAAATCTTTAAATAACGAATTTAATTAAAAAAAAATGTCAAGTACTAATTTAAAAAATAAATAATCTTTCAAAGACAAATTTGATCATTTACTCAAAGTTTTATACAAAATAAATTTTTAAAACACACATCTAGAAACATAAATGATAAATTAAGTAACTATGTAAAATCTAATTAAAAAATATTATGTTAAATTTGAATGAAAAATTTAAAGATAATTTATGTTAGATATTAAATATATGTATAATTTAAGGGCAATTTACGAAAATAAAATATTTGACTTTTAAAATTACGGAAATGTAACTTTTGTAGTTTGAATACGAAAATGTAACTTTCTATGAATTTATGTAAATCGTGAAAGGGATCCAAGGATTTGAAATACACGTAAACTACTGCGGGGTTCCACGGTGTACGCTGATGAAGCATTTGGGAAGAAACTGTAGTAGGAGTTCCACGGTTTATGTGAGGATGCAAAACATGCATAAACTGTAGAAGGATCCAACGATTTATACACGAGTTTCACTAAATATACCAACTTAGAGTGAGTAGGGTATATTTACATCTATCATTTGTATTGTCAATGAAATAAGATTATATTTTGTAGTACATTTTAAATTTATTCAAATTGTAAAAATGATATAATTTTAAACGATTTGTATAATATTGATTTAATTTATACTTTTCAATCTAATTCAATTTTATACAAATGATTGATTTGTACCGTGCTAATTTAAATTTATTTTTCAAATTATTTTAATTTAATATAATATAATTTAAATTAAATAAACTTTAAAATTTTATATAAGTATCATAAAAATTTATTTTATCCTAAACATCATCATTAAAAATACTAAATTACCTAACTCAAATTTTAAAGACTAATAGTTTAAATATTTACTTGGTATATAAAAATGACATTGTAGAAAGTTGTATTTTCGTATCCAAACTATAAAAGTTGTATTTCCGTAAAGATAGGAGACTCGAACCCGCAACTTCTTAATTGAGTATGAAGAGACTATGCCATTTGAGCTATAACTCATTGACTAGAAAAAAAGTCTTTCCATCTTTAAAATTTGATAATTTTATGTTAAATAAATTAAAAAATTATTGTAAATGATCAATTTAGAAAAAAAAAATTTACTATGCACTTTTTTTACCTTTTAAATATTTATTTAAAT
>NC_029785.2:135610226-135611235 GCF_000816755.2 Arachis ipaensis | reverse complement strand
GATTTTTGATTTTTTTTGGCTAATTTTTTTTATATTGATTAAATATATGTGTAATACATTATTATTGGAAGAGTAGGTTTTTTTTATATATGGTGTTTTATTCAAATCGGATGGTCCATTTGTTTGAAGAGAAAAATAAATTACAAATCGGAGAGTCCGATTTGTTTGGAAAAAAAATAAACTACAAGTTGGAGGTCCGTTTTGTATTTTTTATTTTTTTATTTTTTAAAATAAAAATCGGACGGTCCGATTTTAACATTAAAATTTTTTTTTATTTTCGAAATCACAAATCGGACCGTCCGATTTGTGATTGTTTGTTTAAGAAAAAAATAAAACAAACAAATCGGTGCCTCCAATTTGTACATCCCATATCAATGTAAAACACACCTCTGCTCACAACTTCTTGTTATACACTTCTCTCTCACACATAAAAAATAATAAGCGATTTTTTTTTGTTAATAACTCAATCTTTTAAATACTGGATTGGATTGGTAGTCGACCCTAATTCAAATAAAATGATGCCAAGAAGGTGAAGGGAACAGTTACGAAACAGACAAGTTCAGTGAACCAGAGGCGCAAGGTGACGTGGTGCATGGAGCAAGGAACACGTGGCAGAACGGGGGATTACTGTTGGAGACGATTTTGGTGAGCGAACAGGAGCATAACATGTATGTCAGTCATCCTCGAAAGCTTTTATTCGAAACAAATATTGGGACCTGCGCCTGCGAATAAAAAGAGAGAGAGAAACTTTACGCGAGAGATGTGTCACGGTCGTTGATAGATTATAGATAGGTGGGCTGGGCCCACCCATTGGGCTACGTGGCCGTAATGGGCCCCACTTTATCTACAACGCTATTATTATTCTTTAAACCATAGCCATTCACGTGGCCGGCATCTTGTGTTTCTATGGGCTGGGAAGTTGGGACCCATCATTTTCTCTGCGTGCTTTATTTTATTTCTTAAATTTAAGCACATCTTAAAATTGTTAATAAAAAATGAATTTTGCTAA
>NC_029785.2:135609101-135610195 GCF_000816755.2 Arachis ipaensis | reverse complement strand
ATACACGATACACGTTAACTAATCCCTTACTGTTATTTATTTGTTTTTTTTATCAAAGTATCAACCCTCGTTTCTCATTCTATTTTTCTATGGTACATGCGCTTTACACGTTATTATTTATCGTCATCTTCGTTCTCACCCAATTTCCTTTTTCTTCTTTTTAATTTTAATCATTATCCTGATTTCTTTTATAGATCTCTATTTGTTATCCCCGTCACTCGTGATTTAGGAACATTCTCATTGTTTGCACTTTACAATCGTCCTTGTTGTGCTTTATATTTTCATCATTTCTATGCAGATTTATTTTATAATTTTAAAATAAAGAAAGAAATTCTTATATAATGGTATAATTTCTTAAAACGATATGATTCTCAACCCATTGATTGATATGAGAATGATCAATAAAAGCGTCTTACTTCTGTTTCGCTCCAACTTTATTTGATTCAATTCTGTTAGATAAACAGTAAAGATTATGAATAATGTGAATAATGAATTATAGATTTATTAAATATAAATAAATTTAATTAATTTAAAATTTAAATTTTTAAATTAAAATTATTTTTTTAATTTATTATTTACGTTATTCATAAAAAAAAGTTATTTTCTTGTATTTTCTCTATTTGATTTTATAAACATAGTTTTGGAATTCAATGAGTTAAATTTAATCTTAGAAGTTTGTTTATACAAGGAGGAATATATATCAAGCTTCATATTATTCTTATAAAGGTTATTATGGTTTTGTCTCAAGGAAATAGGAGACTTTACTAAGCATGTTTGAACTAAATTTTATTTTGGTCTCTAATAATGTTTTAAAGGTTTTATTTTTGTTCTAAAAAATTTTAAACAAATCTAATGTTGTTTTACCGTTATTAACGGAATGAGTGATGATATAGGCATTAACAATGTTATTTTTTTTTTTTACCAAAAATAGGAGACTCGAATCCGCAACCTCTTAATTGAGTATGGAAAGACTATGCCAGTTGAGTTATTACTCATTGGCGCATTAACAATGTTATTGTTAAGTCATATATTCTTTTTTATATTAAAAATATAATCAAATTTTTTTGTAACACTTTTTTTTATCTCCTTTTTGT
>NC_029785.2:135605293-135609015 GCF_000816755.2 Arachis ipaensis | reverse complement strand
CAAA
The DNA here is from genome assembly GCF_000816755.2 of Arachis ipaensis. Lineage (NCBI taxonomy): Eukaryota > Viridiplantae > Streptophyta > Magnoliopsida > Fabales > Fabaceae > Arachis > Arachis ipaensis. The sequence continues at coordinate 135,609,011 of NC_029785.2, read as the reverse complement.
TTTTTTAAATTAAAATAAAAATTTAAAATATTAAAAATTAAACTAAAATTTATTTAAAATATTAGAGACTACAATAATATTTTATCCCAATTTTAACTTTGTATGGATTCAATTTATTAGGTGAAACTTAGCGGATTTTGCGTCCAAGGCCAAACATCTAAATCATAACTAAATATATCTCAAGTGGTCCAACTTATAGACATTAGTAGCATCCATGAGTGAATAGGGCATATTAGTATTAGTTTGAAGGGCTTTATAAGAAGAATTAATAAAGGCGGTATATTTTTAAAAGGAGAGTGTTAGGTAAACAATGATTATTTTGAACAACATGAACAACCACTAATCAAATAAAAATACACTACATCCTAATTTAATGCTACTAATTAAATTTAAGATTAATTTACTCTTCTAACCCTATTAATTTACATTGTTCACACATTATTCAAAAATGTTGTTGATTACGTATATTTTTCCTTTTTAAAAAATTAGAAAGATCATTTATTTACATAGGCTTTACTAACTCACATTCTAATAAATGATTGACTTCTTACAAAGTTTCAGCAGCCTCGGTATATTACTTGAAAAAAAATTATTACCTTTTACTTTAATAACATTGATCCGTCACCTTATAATTCGGTCTTTATTGTGTATTATGATTTATAACTCGGTCTTAATTATCATTCATTCTGTAACTGATATCTTCATTACCGACTTAATGACCATTATTCTGACTTAATGATCAACGGTCATACCATCAACTCTATGCCTATAAAAGGCACCAATTTTTATATACACCATACATTCTAGGGACATTCTAGATATATTTTATATACATTCTATATTTATAGAATTATTACACAACGGACAATACCATGATAAGTTCTATAAATTCTATATCATGTCTTATATTCTATATTTATAGAATTATTATAATACACAACACATGATAACTTCTATTTCATGTCTTACATTCTATATTTATATAATTATTCTTATATCTCTTAAATACTTATTGACTTGAGTGTCGGAGTATTTTTACAGGTATCCACTCCCTTGTTCTCTCCTTGCCGATGTATAGCTCATCCCGATGAGAAGCTTGAAGACATTCATCAACAGACGAGTTATACACCGGTCAATCTCTGCAAGAACAATTGGTGCCGTCTGTGAGAACGAGTAAAATAATTCCCACTCCCTTTAGATTCATAAAACTTGATTTACATTCAAATTTTTGAACCAATCTCAACAATCTTGTTTAAGATTTTATTTAATACCTCTTATCAAATTTTAATCTATCGTAACTTTTTATAAAGTATGTACTTTATACATTCAAATTGTTTTATTTTTACGTATCATAATATTTCACATCTCATAATCGATTAATGAACCAATCCGAAAACAAACTCGGCTGTCAATCAATCCAAGAACAAACTCGATTTTCAATCAATCCGAGCACAAACTCACTTATCAATTTTGCTTACTTTTTCAAAGTTTTCTATTTACACAAGTAAAATTATATATTTTATTCAACATACTTTTGCATTTATATTTTGTATAACTAATAGTTATATTCAAACCTCAATATATGCTCTATGCAATAATGACATATAACAACCATGTCAATTGCATTTTTATTTCATTATGTATTATATTCTTATTGCTAATGATTTCATTTATACAATTAAATTACGGTAATGATGAGTTCAAATTTTAAAATTGGATTCCATAAAAAATTAATTGTATATCAATGATATATAATTGTTACACTATTCACTTTATGCTATTAACTTTTATGTTACTATTTGTTTAATACAAGTTAAGCAAAAACACATGCAAACATTCAAAATTTACTATTATTGCCCGAGGATTATCCTTCATCATACTGTAATTGCTAGAAACATTATGTTAAATGTATAATTCAATAACTGTTATCTTATTGCTTTATTATCAAATTAAAGCATGTCCTACATAACAAAATTCAAATATTCACATTTGACATGTATGACATTCATATATGTCATATTCTTCTCTACAATTATCAACTTTTAAGGTATATTTTTTTACTTTGAACTATTTTACTTTTACAATATATATTATTCAATAAATGTTGCGACTTTATACCTATTCATTTTCTCAATTTATCTTATTCATGTCAGACCTTCACTATAAATTGTAAAAATTCAATAACTAATTGTTTTGAGCGAGAAATTTATCAATAAGTTGTTGTGGGTCAGAAAAATTCCCAAGACAATTAACCATTATATCCTCGGATCATACAATCGATTCCGTCAATGGATATCTATCTATGAACTTTTCAGCTCACATACAATCAAATGCTAAAATTGTTCTTAAGCGGAAAAGTATCCCCCACACAACTACCTTTTGAATAACTCTTGTCACTCAATTATTTTTTGAATAAATACCGACATAATAACCCGACTAAGTTTGGGGGCTCACCATATCATTATTCATTTATCTTTTAACCACAAAGCTTGGAGGCTATGATCCATCACCTTATAACTCGGTCTTTATTGTGCATTATGAGTTATAACTTGGCCTTAATTATCATTCATTCTGTAATCGATACCTTCATTACCAACTTAATGACCATTATTCTAACTTAATAATCAACGGTCATACCATCAACTCTATGCCTATAAAAGGCACCAATTTCTATATACACCATACATTCTAGGGACATTCTAGATATATTCTATATATATTCTATATTTATAGAATTATTACACAACGGACAATACCATGATAAGTTCTATAAGTTCTATATCATGTCTTACATTCTATATTCATAAAATTATTATAATACACAACACATGATAACTTCTATTTTATGTCTTACATTTTATATTCATAGAATTATTCTTATACCTCTTAAACACTTATTGACTTGAACGTCAAGTGTCTTTTGCAGGTATCCACCCCCTTGTTCTCTCCTTACCGACGTATAGCTCATCCCGACGAAAAGTTTGAAGACATTCATCGACAGACGAGCTATACACCGATCAACCTCTACAAGAACAAACTTTAACTAGTCTCATTAATTAATTGCAGTGCTAAACCAATATACACAATTTTTTTTGTTTTTTACGGTATTTCCCAACTCGACAAGTCAAGGACTAATACACAATTAGAAATTGTTTATCTAATATTGAAAATTATGGTATTGGTCACGTCTAATTTAGCTGCAAGTTAAATGCCATTGAAATTTAATTGAATGATAGAATCCGAATTATCCAAAGCTTGGTCATTAAATTAATCCAACCTAATGAACCTATTATGTGTAGGATTTTGATTTGATGGCCACTTCTACCAGAAAATTAAAGTGATTAAATAATTGAAAAATATTAATTTGACAATTAAAAAAGAACTAACAAAAAATTATAAAAAAAGAAAGAGTAAAAAGACTGAATGTCCTGGCGACTCTCATTTACTTTGTAGTTGTTGGGAGAATTTAGATATTACGAACTCCCGTTGTTAATAACTAACATTATTTTGCTGACTAATTAATGTTACGCTAATCACATGGGGTTTTAATTTTAGTGATGGTACCTGATAATGTACGCCAAGTACTTATTTACGAGAGACGTGTGTATATATATGGAAGACTATTAGGTGGACCAGCTAGACTTGTGTTATTTTATTTTATTTTTTTTCGGATAAGCTATAGTAAACACTGTTGAATGTTTAATGTTTAGTGAAAAAT
>NC_029785.2:135599355-135605249 GCF_000816755.2 Arachis ipaensis | reverse complement strand
TCCACCAGTCCCAAGTCTCTATTGACACTGATTTAGGACATGCCGCAGACCTATAGGATCTCCAATTTTATTTATGATGAAACTCTAAAGTGTTAGTTTAATAATTAATAGATACATTACATTATTATAAGTTTTATCATCTAATTATATTAAAAGAAAAAAATATATTGGTCTCTGATCTTTTATTTTAAGGACAATTTCATCCTTCAAAATTAGAAACACAATCATTTCTTATCATCTAAAACGTATGACATATGAGTTTTTTTGTGTAATTTTTGTAGTCAAATATAGCAGAATTAGTTTATGTGGCGTTTATGTGACGACTTTTGTTTGCATTTTTTTTTCACTTTTTAGTCTTTGACTTTTAATTGAATTGGATGGTGTCTCTTTGCATGTTTTAACAATGGTGACATAAAAAATTAAAAACTCATCTTCAATTTATCACTTTCAATGACAATGTCTGCTAGATTTTTTTGTTTGTTATAAACTTTAGGGTAAAATACTAAATTGGTCCCTTACATTTAGACGTAATCTTATTTTGATCTTTAAGGTTCAAAGTGTCCTATTTGAATCTAAAAAAGTTTTATTTAGCTTCAATATAGTCCTACCGTGAGGTCAAAATTAAATAATTAACGGAATGTCTTACATGACATCAGTACAAGAACAAGATCGATAATCTGAAGAACAAGTACAAGTTCTAGAGACAGAAAATCAACCGTGGATGCATCAATATATTTATTTATCATTTTTCTTATAATTTAAATGAAATATTTTTTATAGAACTAAAGAGAATGATAAATAAATATCTTGATGCATCCACTATTGATTTTGTGCCTCTCAAACTTGTACTAGTTTTTCAGATTATCGATCTTGTTTTTCTACTAGATGTTATATAAGACATTTTATTAATTATTTAACTTTAACCTCACGGTAGAACTATATTAAAGTTAAATAAAATTTTTTAAATTGAAATAAGACATTTTAAATCTTAAAGATCAAAACAGAATTATATCCAAATATAAGAGACAAATTTATTACTTTACGTTAAACTTTAAAACGACTAATTGGCTTCTTTATGATTGGTGGAGCAGGTTTAGTATAATATGACCTTGTCCAATACTCTTCACTTGTAACTAGCTGAATGAAATGTTCATAAGTCTTATATATGAATTCTGTACCGCCATGAATGGACATAATCTTCAGGTTGATTATGTTTTTTCTTAATTTTTAGTTGTCCCATAACGTTTTTTAAACGGGTCATGTCAGCTCTGTTATAGACTCATCAGCAACACATCAACACTTTGCACACGCCCATAAACTAATTCCGTTAGGTTTGGTAAAAAAAATTACACAAAAAGATCCATATATGTGTTTTAAATGGTGAAGGATAGTTTTTATATTTTCTAATTTTGAGGAATAAAATTATCTTTAAATTAAAATATGAGAGACTTATATATATATTTTTTCTTATATTAATGAACATGAAACTAATATGTATAAAACAGTGTAACTAGCTTACTGTAACATTTTTATATTGTTAGATATTTTAAAATGATATAAATATTTTTTTGAATATTAGAAATTAGTTATTCAATAATATCATAATGCACATAACCAATAGAATATAAAAAAAATCTATAATAACATATACGTACAAATAAAAAATGACACAATCAAACATCATTTTTTTTATGTTTATTTCATATTTATTAATATGCACTAAGATTTAAATATGCTTTTTTTCAACATTAAGAAAATTAATTTTATATATAGGAGAAAGAAAATTTTTACAGAATATCTATTTATATTTAGCTCATAAGAAGATAAAACAATATTTTAATCTCTGACATTTAGTTTAAGTCTAAATTTCGTTTGTAACATTTGAAATTTTTGATTTTGTTCCAAAAATTTTATTTCCTTATATTTTAGTTTTTTTTATTAAAATTTGTTTTCTCAAAAATATTTTTTTTCCGTTATAATCTTTTTTATATATTGTTAAAAATTATAATTATAACAGTTATAGTGATGTTTTTAGTGATTAGAGAATAAAAGTGTCAGAAGAATAACAGAAATAAAAAATAATAATTAATGAAAAAATATTTTTAGAAAAAAAATTAATTTTAATCTAAAAACAAAAATACAACCAAATATAATATTTAAAATAAATTTTAGATCAGAGGTTGAGTTAGGCATGAGTCATTTTTTTTCTCTTTAGATAATTTAATTTGAGAGAAATTTTATGGTGTCTAAGATATTAGTGCTTAATTTGCCTAAAAAGTGAGAGAGACAACGATAAACTTCACCTTTTACTTTTGTATCAAATAATCTAAAAAAATTAAGTAGCATACAAAACACCTTAATTTGAACTCTCTTAATGGAATGCCAAACACTTTTCTTTTTCTTTGGTGGAGAGTCTGAACGTATTTTGATTCACTTGTTCACAAACCAAACCCACCCATGTCAATTCCTTCTCACAACTTTTTATAGCAAAAGAGAATTGTTACTTATTATTAAACTACTCTTTCATCTTAATCCATAACAACAATAAAAAAATTTTATAGTTCACAAATTCAACCCAACAGAATACATAAATTTAATTACAATTTTAGTCTTTATCATCTTATGTTGTCTTATCTTTATTTTATCTTTAATTATTCTTATTTTATCTTTATTTATTTTTATCTTTCATAGAACAATACTCTATATATATTTAATTTTATCCTCATAGTTTACACTTCAGATCAATACAATTCAATCAATCAACAATCAATAAAATTTCTTCATCTATTCTTTTCCTATTCTTTCACAATTTTATCACTTATATACCCTGTGGATGTGAATGTAATATTAATATATAGCCAAATATATATAAAATCTTGAAAAAAATGGTTATAAATAATTAGCAGGGGAAAAAAAACATGGAATGTTTGACATATGTATATACACCCACTAACGCGTCCTATATTTATGCATATCGATGTGCGTTTTTATTATTAAATTTGAAATAAAATATCTGAATAGGGGCACAAAACAAATTAAATTAATTTGAAGCATGATAGCTAGGCTGCCAACCTTTCTTATGAATAAAAAATTGCAGCACGTTGATTCCTTTGTTAGGCCAGCCAATGAATGTCTCTTTCCAACTTATTAAGCAGAAAAGTTCACGATGATCCATTCAGTACTACTACCCAAATCCGCGTTTAATTAATTGTATATGCATAGATAATTGAACACAACTTTTTGAATATTATTAGCAAGATAAGAATATTCAAAGTATAATAAGCCATTCTCCCAAGCTATCTTTCTCCCTTTCTTATGCTTTTATACCAAGAATATTATTATTACTAACTTATCTTATGTTTTTTTCCAGATCTTATATATATATATATAAAGTAAAAGAATAAATAAAGTTTAGCATGCATTTGAATTTGGTAGATAAGGCGTGACAAGGACTTTAATATGTCCAAATCTTGTTTCCACGCTAAACAGGCTTATCTAGAGCGAGGAAGCAATTTCAAAAGCACAAGACACAAATTGACAAGGCTGAATCATTTGTAGTTATCTTTAAGTTGAACAAGTAATTAAAAAATAATCTCAGCTTGAATTGAAACATGATCTGCTATTCATTTAATGGGAAAGGAATAGATAGATAGATTCATAGATATTCTTTTTGTACATACAACTAGAACATATTTAGGTTGTGTTTGTTTACAGAGACAGAATATTGAAACAAGGACACTGACATATAAAATTGTGTTTGGCAGAGAAGATATGGACAAAGACAATGTATTCAGAGATACTAAAATAGTGTATTTTGTATTCATCCTGATAGAAAGGACACGGAGACACTAACAAGGGACACAACTTATTTTTTATTTTTTCTTTTATTATTCTTGTTAATTTTTTATAATTATATTTTTTATTGTTATATTTTTTATCTCAAATTTTTTGAATGAAAAAAAGAGAATAAATTGAATTTTTATAATTTGTTCTAATTTATCATCAAATAGAATACAAAAACAAAAAATTTTGTATCACTGTTGAGTATCTTATCATATTCTATTTTCAATGTCTTATCATATCATGTTCACGCCTTATTTATTATTAACACTCTCGTAAAATATTTTACATATCTATATATATATATTATTATAGTGCATGCATTCCAGTGGTAGAAGAAAAGCACAAAGGTTGACCCGTCCTTTTATTATTTTACTCTTATATTTATAGGTTCATAAACTTTTAGGGACCTTCCCTCTAATCTCTATGATTCTTTTTGTATTGTAAACATTATCCGATCCTTTCTTCAAGGGCTAACAACCTAATCTATGAAAATAAATAATTCCCCATTTCGTATAAAAGGAGTTTTTGAAAGTAACACACGATAGTTATTTGCTATATATAATATGCTATAGCCTTTACTCTTATCTACAGGCCAAAATACTTTTTCAGGGATTTTGAATATTAGGGTGGTTGGTTATTAATGTGGTTAGTGATTATTACACATTATTGATTGAAGAAAAATAATGTTTTAGACTTTTAGATAAGATTTAAAAAAAAAAAGGCAAAAGCAAAAGATGAATAGTGTCATGCAATGAAAAAGGTAGAAACCCCCTGGACTAGTTAATTACAACTTTAACACAAGCTAACGGAATCACATTCGAGAATGGTTCATCTTATCATTTAATTTCTATCCCTATCTCTCTCTTTTTCATGATAATTTTGATACAACTTTGCTAAGATTACGTATGGTGGATGCCAATTGCAAAACCAATAAGGAACATGCTATGCTAGCTAGTTTAATTTTGGACCTCCCCATGTGACATTTTTATTTTATTTTATTTTTTATAATATGTGAATTAATTAATACACGACTTTTATCCAATTGGGGCAAATCTTCAAACATGTGAACTACCCTATAAAAGGATGGTAGACATGTAACGTCCTCCACAATAATGTTTCAATACTATATAGGCACAAATATAAATAAATCCGCTATAACAAAACTTTGACACATTAATTTTACAAAAAAATATTATTTGTACATTAAAATTAGCCAATAAAATCAGTTACTAATATATTTGTGTATAAATACATACGTAATTTACTTTATTTTTAATATATATTTATATTTTAACATATATTTTATATTGGTAACTAATTTTAGTAGTTAATTTTAGTATACATATAACATTACTCTTAATTTTGATATTTTACAAGAAATGGTGAAATGCTTATATGTGGGAGAAAGAGCGTAAATTTTAGAAAAGGGATAAAAAATTGCATGTCATTGAAAATTCGACGGTTTGATTTAGGATGTGCACAAATTTCATTGTTCGATTTATATTTATAATTTTTTTTATGATTTTAAAATCAAAATCTCATTTTTAGATTTGTTTTTTTTTATTTATTTTTTTTAAATAAAATTTCATCCTCCAATTTGTGTTTAATTATTATTTATTTATTTTTTAAAATAAAAAATCTCACTTTTTTGTTTCTTTCTTTGAAAAATAAAAAAATTACAACATTAAAATTGGACTTTTGAATTTTATTTTTTCCAAATATTCTTTATGTTTTGGTAAAAAAAAATGACAATATACTTAAAAATATCACATTTTAATCCCATTTATTTGTTTGCCAAAATTTGGCCATGTATAGAGAAAATAATCGAAATTCTAAGTCCATGAAACAATTGAAACGTATGATGATATTGTTGGATAGCATGGTGGCACCAATTCTCTAAGGCTCTATATATCTTTAACAAAAATATTAATTGTCTAAATTTTTCAATAAAGTTAATCAAGTTGTTAAAATTAAAAACTTTCTCACGTGCCACATTTATTCTCTTTCTTTTATTTAACGAACATTGAAATTACGTACTGTTTGTGAAGAAG
>NC_029785.2:135592767-135599193 GCF_000816755.2 Arachis ipaensis | reverse complement strand
GTTGTGCTCAACTCTTTCTTTTTTCTTCTCTTTCAATTTTTTTTTACATTGTATTCGACACATTTTTTTCTTTGCATTCTGTTCAGAAATATGTAGTGCTTGTAAAATCAAATCTAAATTCTTGTTAAATACGCGAATCTTCAGTGATTATGAAAAATTATAGTTTAGATAAGTTAAATCAGTGTGAATTGAATGTTTTTTCCATATCGAACATAGTTAAAGAAGTACGAATGATTTTTTTTTTTGTATTTAATTATTCTAGTAATTAGTATAAGTTATAAGAGCTAACTTGATTGAATTTAGTCGTGAAAAAAACTTGTACATGTAGCAGCATTTTTAATTGCTTCCTCTTCCTGATAAAGTTCAAAGGAGCTAGATGGAGTACTACTTCATTTGATGTCGGTTTTGAAGAAGCATCATTTGAAACCATTGCACTATAGAAGGGACACGTACTAGACAAGTGCATATGTTCTCATACATGAATTGTCTATTTGTCTTTGATTGGATTAGTACTCTTAGTTCTGTTCACAACTACACGGGACATTATGCTAACTTGTCCTAATTGCAATGGGTGGTAGTGGTAGTGGCAGTGGTGGTGCCGGTGGCTGTGGTAGGTGGTGGAGCCCTCCCCTCTACAACCAAATCCAGAATATAATTAAATGAAACCGTACCTAAATGCAAACTGGTTCTTCATTCTTCACTCAAGATGGAGATTTAACCTCAACACAGCCTAAACCAGCTCATGTATGTCATGTTATTCTATGGACCAAAAATAAATGAAACTATAGTCAAGTATGAGACCCAATGTTAGATAGATAATTATAGTTGATTATGTTAGATTTAGATTGGTCCAAAATGTGACGCGAACCAACAATTTCTTTCTGTGGTAGATTTAAATGGATTTATTATTTGGAAAAAAAAAATCCTAGAAAATTTGATGTAAGAACTAAGAACAAATTGGTTGGAGACGCATTCAGCCACGTTTTATAGAAAATGGTTTCCCAGGGTACGGGCCTACGGCGCTTAGACTAGGGAAACCTAAAAGAACACGTTTCTTTTTCGGATAAATTATTACAAGGCTAGTAATAATTATTTATTTACTATTAGAAAGAAAACAAAACACTAAAAAACAAAGTAGCTAAAATTTTGATCAAACTTTTAAAGTTTTTTTTTTATGAAATAAGATAATGTTAGAATTGAGATCTTAATTTTTGTTACCTAGTTAGGCAATATTGATTGTATATCCGATGAATTATGCAATTTATTATTTATTGTAAGATAAGGAAAATAGCTAGGTAGGTCTTGAAAGAGATTTGAAACGTTTTGCCCCACATCTTGATTCGTTGAGGATTGAGGAGAGGTCTTTTTCTTGGATCCACTTTTTAAAAATGAATAAATAAAAAATAAAATGGATGCCCTCCTACGTCGACCTCTATCCTTATCCAGTTATCCTTGTTGGTTTTAATTGCGCAATGCCACTTTCCTAGGAAACTGCTTCTTTTGTTGACCCACGGATTCATCTATGTCTTCTATTACTGCATCCTCTCTTTCAACTTTATCTATCTACCCTCTCATTTCAATTTCTCTTCTTCATTCCCATTCAGATTACACCTTCTAATACAACTTTGAATAACTATCACCAAAAGTTGTTAAGAAAAATGGTACTAGGAAGTCAATATTATGTAATTTGCATCCCCATTTTGAAATCCAGTTATAATATAATAAGGTAGAGAAAGTATAGGGAGCCAATGACCTAAGCGTACAATGTGTACAATGAAGGTTTAGAAAGTATTAAGGATATGATTATTAGTGTTACATTATCTTGTCAGATTATGCTTTTGGGATGAGTGGTTTCAGGATATGGTATTAGAGTGCTAAATTCGGAAGGTCAAGAATTTGAACCTTGGTGAACCCAAAATTAGTTTTTTATAACATGAGATGTTTATTATTCCTGGTATCCGGATGGTTATTCTGGTCACGTAAGAAAATAATATTTTTTGAGGATGGAGTTCCTCCCCCACATAACTGAAAAATGTGATTGATATCACTATATAAACTTAGAAAACGTTCATTCTATGAAAAAATTCATATACTAATTTTATTTGCTAGTTGTTGTTGAGGGATATCCCCATATCCTCCACATCTTTAAAACTTCAACACGCCAACTCAAATTCTTGGAAACATGTTATGTTATATAATATAATTCGATTCATTGAATAAAAGGAACAACAAAAGCACTTAATTTGGTTTCTTTATAGAGCAAATCAAGCCTAAGGATATGGTTGCGACCACGACCAGCACTTTATGCGTCTTGGTACTATTATGTTTTAATTTAGTACGGAACATATATATATTAAATAGCATTATTTGATTCTAAAGTGATAGCATAGTTAGTTCGACGTTGAATTTTCATCGGCGGAATTTGAGATAAAGATGTAATCTAGTGTGATGCGACTTGGGAGCGTGACTAAATGAATGTCTAAGATGAACAAGAGCAACTTTCTATGACATTGTTGCACCTTTTCCTCGTTATTTACGGCTTCCAAATGATAAGTATATATAAATTGATACACGGCTTTCATAATAATCTAAGACGCAATGTTTTGTCTGAAGGGGACCCAACATTTTTTTTTTTTTTCGATAAACAAAGGGGCTTTACGCCCAACAAAAAGAAAAAAACTAACAACCAGAAATTAGCCTTGGCAACATAGTGCCCCTAATGTCTTCATCAAGAATCATTCTTAACTCTCCTGGGGGTTGATCAATGAACACAAACCCTGGATATATGTCTAAACTTTTCTTGGCGAGCCAATCTGCCGCTCTGTTTCCTTCTCTGTAAGTGTGCTTGATCTTAATCTGCCAGTCGAAGGGGACCCAACATTGTTTGAATAGAATTTTATTTATTTCGGTGCAACTTTGTTCAACTTTAAAACAATACAAGAAGTGATGTTTTGGACTTTTGGTGTGGGAAATCTTAAAAGTGCTCTCCTCGGATATAGATAAATAAAGCCAAACACCAAGGATTAGGATTAGGAATAGAACCTTGTTAACTTTAGAAACTCGAATGATGATTACTTCTTTAGCATGCTAATAAAGTAGCGCCTCCAGCTAAAAGGTATTATTTCCTGCCGCAAAGATTAAAGGGGCTGGACGTTATATAGTATGGGCCCACTGGGTGTTAAAGGAAAGCCCAATTATTGGTCACATTATTAGTACTCATATGGATAAGATTCTCTTTGGGCTTTTAGCCCTGTTTCTATATGAAAAAAAGTAAGGGATAAGATTTCATTTCGAGATCATGACCAAAAATATTAAAAAGCATTTAATTTTGAAATTTATTGATATTACATTTAACTCCCTCCAAGTTTTTAACGTGACATTTACCTCTTTCCGTTTAACTAACATAAAACTACAATTTTATCCTTAATTGATTAAGATATTATTGGATTTTCCATTCAATGCTCCTGTGCCAAAGTAAAGAAAATTGAGATTTTACGTGAAATCGAAAAAGTAAATTAAGTACTTAAAACATAAAATCGTCAGACCTAGTAAAAATTTTATAAAATCAATTAACTCATTTAAAATCGTAATATTAAAAAATTTTAAGAGTTAAATCGAGATTTTAGCTATTATGCTTCTGTCCATCGATTTCCTCCATAACTTTGTCTTGTTCTACCCAAGAAACCCCTTGTTCTATCCTTCCAAAAATTTATGATTTCCTTAAATCACCACCATGGGGATGTAGCTCAAATGGTAGAGCGCTCGCTTTGCATGCGAGAGGCACGGGGTTCGATCCCCCGCATCTCCACAATTTGTTACCATTTTTACCCAAAAAACTCACAAAAGAGAGAATAAGAGTGCGCACGCCACTCATAATAGAAATTCCAAATAAAGTATCAAATGTTACAACTTCATTCTTTGGAAGTTAGATGCAGTACTCAATAGTTGCATGTAAGTGTTTCATTTTACTAAAATGTGCCTTATTGAGATAGTTAAGAAATGAAGAATGGAAGTTACCAAAATTGAGAAGTTAAGAGATCACATAACACCATTATTCAGGCTTCTTTGCAGCAGTTATAACTACACGAATGCATAACGAAAACTGGAAACAAGTCATATACTTCATTTAGAAATCCAATTCTTTCCTAAAAATGGGTTACATACTTACATATGTTGCATCAACAGGTAACAAAGAACGCTGAGCAGTGAAAATTTATGGCTTGCCATGACAAGAAAAAATTAAACTTGTTGAGCTGATATAATATCAAAGAATGTGAAAATGACTCCCAGACAACACTCGGCATAAGTCTACCGAACAAAAAAATGAACAATCGCAGCTAAGTAGTCTGCGAGCTGAAAGAAAGAAACAAAATGTTTATATCAAAAATGTTAAACAGGAATTGATCAGCCAAATGGAAGTAATAAAAGTAATCCATATACTCCCTCCTTTCCATATTGACAAGTATCTGGATATAAATTACGTTTGCATACCCTTGACTATAATGTAGTAGAAAAGTTAAAACCACTTATGAATAGGGAATTAAGGGTGTATTAGATTTCTTCCATTTGATTTTGTTTGACATGTGTATGCAAGAATGATGTGGCATTTGAAAATTTCACCTGAGTAGGAATACTTTTTCCAGTTTGACCTTCAATAACTAGGCCTGCCGCGAGACCAATCATTGCCCATGCTCCATTAATTGCCTCAATTTGGCGCCGCCTCTACATTCAACACATTAGGTTAGTGAGAAATGAGGAACATGATTTTAGTAGAGTTAGAGTTAGATATCTTAATTTCTGTCAGCATTGATTGACATACAAGGGGAAGCAACATAATTTGAAAGTTCCTTCTATAGTTCTACATTAGTTGAAATTTGACAATAACAACAACCAAATATAAGACAACTTTCACCTTGAGTTTCTCTTTTGCTTTAATTCTTTCCATTTGCCTGGCAGCCAATCGCTTGGCCTCAACAGGATCAACCATTATCACATCTTTATTTGAACCTTCCTTGCCCGAAGACACCTGTGTAATTAATATGAAAAAATGATGATCTCAATATAGGAAAGCCAAATAAATAAATAAATCAGAGAATGTTCAAGAGAGTTGCTGTAATTTCCGTGTGCATGAAAACTTTTAGTTACTAGTTTACATTTTAGCCTAAAGCACATAAAGCTTCAAATTCACTATATCATTTCAGAAGAAGATAGCACCCTTTATTTTCTCAGAGAAACCTAGAATGCATCAATAAAGGAATATTTTAATTATAAACATACACTGTAAATCTAATACTAATTTGATAAGCGAAATACCTTCACATGAACCAAAAGTATTTCTACAAAACTAAGAATGTTTTCACTTTTATTCCACAGTTCTCTCCATGAAGAAAGTATATTGGACGTTAACAGTAAAGTCAGAAGTTATAAACTTATAATCAGTTCTGCATAACTCTTTATGTATGAAGCAAGAAGTCTACACTTTTTATGCATACATTAGGATTAGCCAGAATTCGAAATGCTTGACCCCTGGTTCTATTCGCGGCTATGCCTGCATCTTGCTCTCTTCTCCAACCCCACCTAAAACAAGGAGGTGAATCTCATTAACATAACAATTTGTGATTCAGATTTTCCTCCATTCAGAGAGAAAATTGTTGGATTTTCTGTTAGAATGGACTGAACTTTCTTGTGCTTTTTTTTCCTATATTAAGATCAATTCTCTCTGCCTCTCCACTAAATAACATGTATGTATACCATATCAACACATTGTGATATATGTGGCCCATTAATTTTATGCTAATATTATCAAAACAGAACAGGAAATGGAAGTCCAAGCTGTTCTGATATACATATTTAGTTATTTTATTCACACCTAACACAAAACTTTAGATGGAGTTAGGAAATTACTAAATTTGAAATATATTAATTTTCGTACCCCAAGTCTTGCCTATTCTACTTTTGGCATGAAAAATTGGATGCACAAGTGCACGAAGGTTATGGCTTATAAAACGATGATAAATAATTAGAGCTATTCGACAAGCTTAATTCCGAAACTTGAAGTCGAAGGAAGTGAAAGCATAGATTGCAAGTTCAAAGCTTCAACATTTAGATGAATTTCAGCTGCAATAAAGTAAAAGCAAAAGAAATCATAGACGAGAGAGGAACAAAGATAAAACGAAAAGAAGGAAGAAGGAAGAGGGATACCTGAAAAGAGGAAGGGGCTGAAGGTGGTGGTGGTGAGCGTTGGAAGGGAGAAGGTGAGCGTTCAGTGGTGGAAGAATGGTTGAAGCCATCGCTTTGTTGTCTTCCTCTTTCTGTGGCCCTCTCCTCTTTATCTCTTCCCCTTCTCTTTCTCACTGCTCCTTTCAACTTATTTGAAAAAAATAAAATAAAGAAAGGGGTTAACTACAAAAAAACGTTCCGGAATTA
>NC_029785.2:135591005-135592736 GCF_000816755.2 Arachis ipaensis | reverse complement strand
ACATTAAATATATATTTCTAAAAAATATATTAGAAATTGAATTTTGATACGATTTTTTGCAGGCATGATTAGAAAAATGAGTTATTATTATCCTTAAGATTTGGTGATTTTTCGCTAAGTATATATTTTTTTTGTAATTTTTTTGTTACTAACCAATAATATTTTTTAAAAATTACAAAAAATATATACTTAACAAAAAAGTCACCAAACTTTAAAAATAATAATATCTCATTTTTCTAATCATTCTTGCAAAAATCGCATCAAAATTTAATGTCTAAAACATTTTTTGAAAATACATATTTATTGTTAGACATTTTTATCGCGTTTTTAAATTATTTGAAAATATTTTTGTCGGTAATAAAATACGGATACATTTTTTTCAACGTTTGAATAATTTAAGGGTGTTTTTGGTGGTTAACCCTAAAAAAAATCTCATATTATTCAAAAATTTATTCTGCTTCACTTTTTCTAAAAAGAGTAAAGTATCGTTTTTGTCCCTAACGTTTGGGGTAAGTCCTATTTGTGTCCCTAACATTTAAATCGTCCTATTTGTATCCCTAACGTTTATAAAAGTGATTCAATGTTATCCTACTATCAATTATACTGACAAATCAGATTATATTTTTCAATTATTCTCACTTGGATGCATTCATTTTCAATTAGGTCTTACTTGGATGTGTTCGATTTTAATATTATACCCACTATTTGTGTTTATATTTAATTATGTCACTAGAAAAGTGAATTATGTAAATGTTATAGGAATTAGTTTCAACTTTTAATGAGCTATTTTTTGGAGTGGATCATCAATTTTATCCTAGACATTTGTATTCTAACTTCAAGACTCAAACTAAAGCGTTCATGGTGTGTAATTGACGGCATTGAATCACTTTTACAAACGTTAGGGATAGAAATAGGACGATTTAAACGTTAGGGACACAAATATGATTTACCCCAAACGTTAGGGACAAAAACGATACTTTACTCTTCTGAAAACTAAAAACTAATAATAAGAATTTAATTTTAATACAATGTCAGAGTAAAATAATTTTATACATGTATCTAATTATTTTTTATTAATCATATGAATAATAAAAATAAATGTAATTGTACAACTATATAAAACACTTTGTACTGTCAGTTGCATCAAAATTAATAATTTTTTATTACAAATTTTATATATTTAATAATTATTTTTTTATACTTTTAAATTAAATATTAATTTTTATTTTTTTAATAAATTAGAGAAATACTTTTAGAACAATAGCAATCACCTAATATAAACCTCATATATATATATGGAAGCAGATAAAAATTAATCTTTAATAACACAATGTTTTTCTCTTATTAATGAGAAATTGCTTATTCACTAAATTAATGAGAGATTGTGTTTGAAATGTAAGTATATCCTTTAAAAATTTCCAGTTTCATTATTTGTACACAAATATTTTGGTCCTTATTATTTAAATTGATATACGGTGATTATAATTTAAATATACACTTTAGTTATATAAGATTTAATTGATATAATACATTTATTTTTCTTTTTGGACAAAATACATTTAATAATTTCATTATTATTATTTTTTGTCTTGGAATAATTTCATTAATTTGAGTGTTCTTTAGCCTACATTTAGAAGAAAAGTTGAAATTGAAAGACAGAAATTGAGATACAGAGATTAAATTAAGTTTTTGTATTATATTTAACATAAAATGTATAAGATTGAGTTATGT
>NC_029785.2:135579043-135590798 GCF_000816755.2 Arachis ipaensis | reverse complement strand
ATTTAAAATAAATATAAAGACTATAAGATCAATTAAAAATTTTAAAAGTTAAATAAAAATATTTTCAAAAAGAAGTGTTATTAAAATTTTGATCTCTATTTCTAAAATATTCAATCATGAGTCCATTTTGTGGAAATATTAAAAAGGACTAAAATTTTATATGTTGGAACTGAAATTTTAATTCTATCACTAAACACAATACCCAACTCGAATCCTCCAGTCCCATTCATTTTCAGTCTCAAAATACAAATGCAATCTTTTTTTTTTTTTATCAGTTGAATTGAACATCTTCCAACTTTAAACATTATCTATACATCACACACTCATATACACTACATGGATTCATTTTTTTTTTCCTGTGAAATTTGAATTCGGATGTGGTTATTTGGAAGGCATATGATATGCCACTCAACCAAGCCTCCAAGCCTTACCGTCAGGAGTCCTTGTTTTTTTTTTTGGGGTTGAGAGTCCTTATTTGTTGTTTTCGGTGTTACAGAGTCCTTACAAATATGGGCCATAAGATTTTGGTTATAACGGGCCTCACTCCAAAAGAATTTCTTAGGCCGGATTGGGTCTAATGGCCTGAGAATTTTCACAGAGAAAAAGTTTGTGGAAGAAGAATATTCAATCAAGTTTGAAGTAACTTAAGTCCAAAAAAAGGTTTGAAGTAATTTGTAGGCCAAAATAAAAAATGTTTGAAGTAATTTGAAGGGAAAAAAATGGCATGATGACCGTGACCAAGAAAGCCTATGAATCCAAAAACATTTTGTTAATTCATCAAGCAAAAAAAGGAAGGGTATTATAGTAATATTTGATGAACGGAGAGCTTAGTCGGCTAGTCCCTCCCATGAAGGCTGAAGGCTGAAGCTGAATCAGTTATTTAATTTAGCAAAGTGGTGAATCGTAGGCCCTCCATTATTTAATTTAGAAAAACGTCAGGGTCCACCCCCATCCTTTGTTTGCTTTTGCTATCACTCACTAGTCACTCCACTTGTTGCTTCATTCTCACTTTTAATTAGAGTCAAACAGTTCCCATAAACTTAACAAACGAATAAGCTTTGCCGCTTTGCAAACACACACACGCACACACAGTTAGACAGGGTGTCATAATGATGATAGTTTTCGCTGCTTAAAGTGTCTATACAACAACAAAAGAATAATTAGAATAATAATACATAGGTGCTGTCTCTGTGGCTTTGTTTTTAATGTGGCTATAGTGGCTATAAACTTTGGACCAATAAAAAAGAGACATATGATAGGTTAACTTGCATGTAGAAAAGCTTTTGACTAAAGGGACGGTAAATGTAATAATTAAAATAGTAATTGTTTATGTGAGTATTTTATTTTTTGGGCATGCCATTAGCTGGGTGACCTGGCCCACACCAAGAGAAGAGAACCGAGTACAACCCGATTTGCTGAACCCACGCCATAGTTGTTGCATCGCCTGAAGAATTGTATCTATGATACAAATTAATCTGTTGGGCAAGACAAGCACAAAGAGATATTGATAAAATCAGGGGCTGAGTTTAATTGAGAGAGGGGTCATGACTTCCAAATTTTTTTATAAAAAATTAGTAATATTTTTTTAAAAAATAAAAAAATAATTTAATTGACTTAAATATTTTACTATGACGTAAAATATTCAGATTCAATTTTTATCTCTTGTTTTTATTAGTTACAACAATAATTTTTAGTTTTAAACATTTAAAATATGTTAGATTTGAACTGAACTGATTGAATTATTAAAGATTTTAAATTACTAAAGACACAAAGAATATCATTATAATTTATTTTATATTTTTTATTTGTAGAATTATTTATTTTTTATTTTATTAGTAATAAAATTAAAGAATAATTATATTTATAAATTTTATTTTAATATAAATATTATTATTAAATTTTTATGTTAAATTTTTGACCCCCAATATTTTGTTTCAAGCTCTCGCTGGCGGTGGTTTCACAGTATCCTCGGCTGGGCGTTAGCTTGAAGACAAGGAGATGGAGATTTGGTCGCAGGGTATAGCTCTTCAATTCTTAGAATTGGAGTGGGGTGGCAATGACTTTCGTTGGCAGGAGCAAAACCTCCCCCACCAGCAGTGGTGATTGGAGAACCTATAGCAGAACAGTCTCCTTCTTCAACTTCAACGGCGATTTGTGCAATGGAGCTCAGATGAGAGGAAAATGCTGCTAGGCGCCTCTCTTTGGTCCAAAGTTGCGCCGTTGAAACGTTGGCGGCATCGTTGCTACTACTTATTGGCGATGGCTCCACCGGTTGGAGATATCAATGTTGGGGAAAGAATCGGTTGTGGATGATTCATTTGTACATTACTAGTAGTATCATTCTTGTTTGTCGAGAAACCATAGTTCCCAGCCTTCCTTTGTCATCTTCGACGGGTTACGACAACACCATCTTTCCAATGGTACCTATACTATCAAATTACACTCACACTCCTCCTGTATTATTAATATCCATAAATAAACATACACTAAACAAAAAAAAACTTTTTTATTATGAAAAAGTATATGAAACTAATGGAATATTTGTACAATGTGTATAATAAAAGTTTAGCGATGTTCAATTCAGTATTAGAGATATAACCATTAGTGTTATCTTTTCTCATCAGTTGAAACTTTTGGAATGAGTAGTATCATGACATGGTATTAGAGCTCTAGATCCGAAAGGTCAAGTGTTAAATCTTTGGTGAACTCCAAAATTAGCTTAAACTTTTGGGATGAAATTTTTATTATCCTTAGTACCCAAATAGTTATTTTGAATAGTATTAGTAATGTTTATTTTTTAACTCATATAATCTATTATATACATTGTACAAATATTTTATTGGCTCCTTAATTGACTCTTTTATTATACTTTACATCGTTAAGACACTTTCTTCTCTTAAACGCAACACTAATTATTTCATACTACCATTCCACATGTCAACATTATATTGGATAGTCAAAGAATAGCATCAATATCTTGGCCACGAGAGACTTGGCCTAATACATATGCTTAGATATACAAATAATAAGAACCAAAATTACATGAGATGAAGAGAATCAAAGGGAAACAAGTTGGAGATGTTGATCAGGATTATGATCAGGTAAGGATTCCTTAATTGGGTGGCGTTTTCTACAGTGAGAGTAAAACGCCGTCATGATCGCATAACTCCAAATCACCACAAATGCGTACGAAACTATCACTATCGCTTTTTCCTTAATCCCCGTTTCACCCTCCGCCGCCACCGCGTCCACCTTCCACCGGATCAGCCCCGAAACCGCCACGAACATCCCCGACAGCAACCACGCGCACAGCCTCCTCCCCGCCATGATGCCGTGCCCAATCCGAATCGCGTCCCATCCAAATCTCTCCTCTGCCACGGACACCACCAGCCCCAGGCTCAGCACCGCCATCAGGTAAATCTGCAGGAACGAGGCCATGGCCGGCACGATGAACGATAGGGCAGGGGAGGGGGCGACGAGGGCGGCGAGAAAGTGAGGGAAGGGGGAGAAGAGGAAGAGGAGGGCGTAGACGACGATGGAGGTGAGGAGGGGCCGGTGGAAGGAGTGGAAGGAGGCGATGGCGGCAGAGCGGAGGGTGGGGGAGGGGAGGAGGGAGGAGTGGACGGCGAAGAGGGAGGCGAAGAGGGAGAGGAGGTAGGAGGGGAAGGAGAAGAGGAGCTTGAGGCGGAGGAGAGAGAGAGCGTTTTGGCGGGACTCCTCGAAGACGTGGCGTGCCTCTAAGCGGGTGTGCACGTGGCGCCCCAGTGACTCCAGGCGGTGGATGTGGGCGGCGAGGTCGTGTGTTGTCCTTGCTTCGTACAGCGTCAGTGCCGACAGAGGGACGCTGGTCGCTGCCATTATGGTTGCGAACACCACTTTGTTGCACCCTATTGTCTTTATTGATTCCCACACCATCTTCAATGGACACAACACCCACTCCGCTCTCATGCCTCTCACTCACTTAGATCGCCTCAGATTAGATTCGTTTCCTTTTCTCTCTTTTTCCTTTTTGCTTTCTACTATTTTAATGCGCCATAGATGGGATTTGGAGCTGCGTTTTTCGAAATTTATTTATTCGTTGAGAAGTCTAGGTGCCAAAGACTGACATGTTTTCTTAACTCGCTTCTTTTTACCACCGAATGTTTCTTGGTAGGTAAATGAGTAACCCGTTCAAGTTCTTTTCGGGACTTTGGTGAATATGGCGAGCAAGGAATAACGACATCTTTAATCTCCATGAAATTTGGCCTTCGAAAAAAGTCATTTGTCTGGCATTAACTTCAGAAAAGGAGCTTAGAAATATTTTTGAATTACAACGTATGTCCCTTCCCTCTACTCTAAATGGTTTTTGGAATCCCCCATCCATTGGTACTTTTAAGATTAATTGTGATGCTAGTTATTTTGGTTCGGGTGATAGTGTTGGTTTTGCTTGTGTTATTAGAGATTGTAATGGGAGCTGGCAAAGGGGGTGTTTGGGAATGATTGAGAGTAATAGTATTCTTCAAGGAGAATTGTTTGCTATTTGGAGAGGATATCTCTTAGCTTGGGATGTGGGTCAACGAGATGTTATTTGTGAGACGGATTGTGTGGAAGCATTTAATCTTGTTACTCAAGATGGTTTTGGGTTTATTGATCCATTGGTGCTCAAAATAAGAGATATCATGCATTGGAATTGGCGTGTTGACTTTCGTTTGATTATGAGAGATGCAAACACGGTGACATATACTATGGCAAAGATGGCGATGAAGTTATAACTTTCGCATGTGGAGCTTCTTTCACCTTGGAAGGAGTTTAAGAGTAGTCTTAAACGGGACTGTCTCTCTATTTAAGCAATTCCTTGTTTTGTTTCTTTTGTTTTTCTTTGTTTAATTTATTTCAGTCACAAAAAAATGAGTAAATGACACTTCTCTGGATGCTAGTCAACCATAAGTCGCGAATTGTCACCAGATGCAAGTTTAGATAATGACTTGTAGTCATACATCACCCAAATAAAAATAACGACAATCAAGTACAACCTTTATATTTATGAGCGAAGATAACTTACAATAAGGAATGCGGCGACTTTAATTTAATGACGTATTACGTATAATAATAACAATAATAAGATCCAACGACGTCAAATACCTTTGATGAAATCATATGCAATAGATAGGAAGGTGCTACTCATCCCGTGTAGAGATGAATGCCCAAATACACTAATACACAAGGAATCCGAGGGCCAAAAAGTAAATTAGCAGCTGTACAATTTAAAGGGGATAATAAAGATATCCGTTACATGCCCCTGTGGAGTCAAGCACATCCATAAATCAGGAATATTCTGTGGGATTTTTTCGAGGGTACATCTTCACTGTTAACAACTTGGCTGTTAAGACTCGGTAGATCCATCTTAATTTAATCCCATGTTTACAAAGCTGCCAAATCAGAGACGACACTCTTACTTGAAGTAGCACCCTGCACCCTATTTGCCCCGTATTAATCATTAATTAATTAATATTAGTTAGTATTTTCGAGAGAAATATATTATAAATTCATGAAATTTAACTTCCTAACACTAATCAAAATATAAACAATTGAAGAGTTTCAGTTAAACATATAACCGATGCTCAATGTAGTATCGTGTTCCTCCTTCAATAAAATAACTGAAACATTTCAATTATGACATATAAATACTCAGTTTTCTGCCGCAAAATATTTACAAATACAAATGAAACTTCCCAGAATCCTTAATTGCTGCAGTGTAAATTGGCCATCTATGTTCGACCAAACAGATCTAAATCAATCAAGAGAAAAATGAATTCACATATTCTTTATTTGGAAATATTTAGACTGATCCGTTACTGCCTTAAAAGATAATGATGCAGGAAGACACTCGCGAACCACCTTTTCATGCCAATTAATTACTCGATATGCACCTGCCACCTTCAATTCCGCCAGAGGAGTAATACAAGGCCCATACTCGATATCGTTGCATGATCCTCGGTTGTGTTTTCCCTATGATGATAAGATTTGCCATTGTTGCCATAATCATGAACCCATCACATGCCTCATCCACTCCCCCAAAAAAAATAAAATAAAATCTAACCAACGGAGTTTCATTAGGTGATTCCATTCCGACTTGTGACTTTTAGTGGCCAAATGATAGAAACCTCTCATCAACAAAACTCAAGTGGGCATCCATCAATACCCGTCCATGACTCATACAATCAAGTATCAAATTAGTAGCAGATAAGAAGCAACAGAGCGGTTAATGCGCATAACACCAGGCAAAACTTTATAGACATTGTGCAGCAGTGAGTATGGAGAACAAGAACCATTGGGCTGTGTTTGTTTGTTGAGATATGGACACTAATTGTTAGATACGGTGGTGCACGTCTACCGTTTGTTTGTTGAGACAGAGATTTGGATGGACACAGTGGCACACAGATACACACAAAATACATGTATTTAGTGTTCCTCTTTAAAGCTGAGACACGGAGATACAATGCATAGGACACAAAATTTGACCTTTTTATCCCTAATTATTTTTGAAATTACCAATGCATAAGTCACAGATGGTAAAATTGACATCTGGTTTATACATGTGTCTTGTACATTATTACCAAGCACATTATGAAAATTGTGTATCTTTATGTCATATCTTTGTGTATTTATGTATGTGTCTGTGTCTCAAAGACACTAACCAAATGCAGCCTAGGAGAATGCAAACATTAAGGTTACAACATTCTTGATTGGATTGACAAACTCTACGAAAGGAAAACAGGATACTCGACTTGACTCGGTTGAATTTCAGCGGGAAGACAGATTTTCAATGAATTAATTCATTGCATCTTATTTCTATTGCTCTAGTTATGTCTTATGCTAACAAGGGAGAAAGAACACAACAAATTAATCACTTGAGGAAGCTAAGAATATACCACCAAAAACCCCGGTATACTACAACTATCAATTCTTCCAAGATTTGACAACTGAATTCAGTATAACCAACTCCTGAAATATCACAGTTCAAATATAATTCCCTTGCAAGTTAGAATCTCCGTCTTTGCAGGTTTAAAGCAAGAATGATCAAGCAATTAGAGTAAGGGCAACAGCAAATGTAGTAGCTATCTCTACATAAAGTTTATTTGCAAGTTTGGTATTCCTCGTATATTGGTTTTGGTGTCAACCCTCTTAACAACCACTCCCAACAGATCATATGGAAAAATACGGAGAATAGTCCAAGTATTGAACGAGAAAACACGAGACTTGCACAACACATGCTGCAAAATCACAGGTTCGGGGTTGTTTTTATCATATTAAGAAGAAAATCAATTTGCCAATTTCACAAGACGCGTAAAAGATAACACCGCCGGAATTCATATACGAATACTGTACAATATACATGAGGGAAAAAGAAAAATATATATTAAAAAAAAAAGGCTAAGTTAACCTTACATAGTTCCCAAAAGGAGGGAGGAGAAAAATAAAAAGAAAAGGAAAACTTACAAAACTATGAAGTGGGAAGCGCGTTGGAGTCAGCTGTAGCACAGGTCCCTAATTGGCGACCGTGATCGTCTCTTTTTACCGCGGCATTTAATCGAACAGGTGTCCGGCATGTGGGGCAAGCGGCAACCTTGACGAGCCACGTGTCGACGCACCTCCGATGAAAGACGTGGCCGCAACCGGCGAGGTTCCTGCACCACTGGCCGTTGCGGAAGCCGTCGAGGCAGACGACGCAGCGGGAATCGGGAGCGGGGTATGGGGATCCTCTAGAGACGCGGAAGTGGGGGAGCTTGCTGAGGTGGTGCGGGGAGAGGGTGTCGGAAGGGGAGGGGTGGAGGGAGGAGGAGGAGGAGTAGGGGCGGGAGCGGAGGCGGTGGAGGGCGCCGCCGATGAGGAAGAGGTGAAGGAGGATGAAAGCGGCGAAGCCAAGGAAGAGGAAGAATAGGGTGGTAAGGAGGAGCATGATGATTGGCTTGAGGAAGAAGGATAAGATATTAGGGTTGGGTTTGGGTAGGGAATCACGCTGAGGAGGCATGGTTGATGTTTCAATGGGGGAAGAGAAGCGAAAGAGAAGATGAATGAATGAATGTAGAGAGAAAACAGAGTCAGAGATAAGGGAGAAAACAAAGGAGACGAGAAACTGTATTCTATTCTAAAATTCTAAATCAAGCTGCGGTAGCACATTGGTTACGCTTCTTCCTGCTCTCCCTCCTGTTTCTCTTATTCTTCCTGTTAATACGTCGGTCAAACTTTTTTTTGAATTTTTTTTCTTATAACGGAAATGGGCTTCGGCCCACATAACCAAAAAAATAATGCTTTTAGAATGTTTGTGTATTTTATTATTCAGTCCAATAGGTTTTTAATCTCTTAGTTTTTATTTAATAATTATTGAAGCTCCATATAATTATATAACATTTTTATACTAATTTATATTTATAATATAACAATAGAGATTGCATTGGTCAATTCTTACATTATATTTTGTCTCTTCTCACATTATTTTTAAGGAAAAGTATAGGGTACCAACATTCTATCTGCCAACTTCTGCCAACTCTTATTTATAATTGTTTCATGGAAGTGTGTTCGTGGATGTGTCTAATAATTAATATATTTTAAATACATATATAAAGAGACACATCCAGAAAATATATCTATAAAGACATTTTTATTAAACACAGCTATAAAAAAGACATTTTATTAGACACATCCGCGAACACATTTTCATGAAACACAATTATAAATAAGAGTTAGCAGAAGTTGACAGATATTGTGTTGGTAACATAGCGGAACCGTATTTTTAATCTCTCAACCATCCAAAAATAAATCCGATGCCTGTTAGTGGCACTAATATTACCCATGAAAATAATCGAGTAAGTACAATGTTATTTATTATATGTCCAACAGAAGCATTTGATGTGACTTGTGAGACATGGGAATGGCTGGTCCAACTCAATTTTAATGGCGCCATCCCCCCTTCTTACTGCAAATAACGCTGCCGCACATGAATAGTACGATCAACATAAATACCCCTTTGTATAATAAGACCAAGGTTGATCAATCACATGCACCAATAGAAGCGAATTAGTTTAGATTATGATAATAGATGGAAATTTGGGAGCAAAAAAAATTATGGTGTCCATACGTGTCAATAGTATTAAAGAGAGAGGTAGATGAGTTAGGTGCATAAAATTAGAGAAGAGATAGCGGCATCCAACCGTTCCCGTGAAGTTATTAAACAGTGAACCCTTTGAGTAATGACTATGCCTTCCTCTCTTAAATGCATGCATCCACCACTCCCCTCTAGCTTTCAATTTGAATTTGAATTCACATTTACAACCATTTACCACTATTATTATCATCATAACTCATATTGCATTCATTACAGATAAAAAGGGATACATTCATTTATCGCTTTCTTCAACTTCACATTTTCTCATCTCCCAACTTGCATATACATCAACACACTCTTTTTACTTTTACCGCTACTACTCATACTTATTAGTACTTATTACTACTAAGACTAAATTCAATAACAGTTGGCACCATGCACAAAATTCATGTTAAGTGGCACTTCAATGTTTGACTTTTCATTGAAAATGGTTCTCTGTCCTAACACCACAATTCGTCCAAAAAGGCATGTTTCTAAGTTTGAGTTTATTTCTTAAATTACAAAGACAACAACCAAAGGAAATCTACAAATGTTTGAAGAATTATGTGACCCTTCAACAATGAAATTAATCTATGTAAAGAATGGGACTTAAAATTGTTTTCCTCCCCCCCTTCACCACCTTATGTTGTTTGTTCAATGGTACAGCAAGAAACTTTATGCAGAAATACTATATTCAGATCTAACAACTCATTACACTTTTTCTTGGTTTGTTTCTTTTCTTTTCTTTTTTTAACCTTCAATTTCTCTTGCATCCTTCCACCACCAATGTTCTACTTTAACAAAATCTAGATTCCACAATTGTAAAATTGTTCCCCTCCCCCACTCCCCCAAGAAAAAAAAGATTAAAATCAAATACAAAAAACTAGATGCTGGAATCAGAAGAAGAGTGAACAACCTTGTTCTGTCTTCCAGTGAGCCAAAGCAAAGTCCTTCTAGCAAATGAAGGAGCTCTAGCTTGAGAATCAATACTATTGCAGCTTTGGCTTTCTTCATCAAACCCATATTCACTTCCTCCATTCTCCCATTTAGCAATATCCATCTCTGAAATAGTACTACTTGTATCAAATTTCACATTCTTATTAGCCTTCATCTCTTCTGAAGAACCAACAGCGTTCTTCTGTGGCGTAGGAAACCGGAATGAAACAGCTCTTCTGGACGAATCTCCAGCTGCATTTTGCTTCTCCTCCTTCTTCCCTCTCAGCCAAATCTTTGATATAGAGAAGCTCTCTATTCTGCTCCTTCCAATTGCAGCCCCATTACAATTAGTGTTACTACTTTCAGCACCACCAAAATCCTCAATTTTAGAGGCATCAAAGCATGCAAATCTGAAATCCCTTCTGGACTCAGAGTCATATTCTGACATTGCTGGCCTGTGCCCTGGTGTCAAAGGCAAAGAACTCTTCTTTTTACTATTTGACTGTTTCTTCTTCATTGGGGTTCTTATTGGTACCTGTAGTGAAGAACTCTCATCCATAACATAAGCAAATGACCCCATTGAGAAGCACCTCCTTCCATCCACATTGTTGTTGCTGCTACTGCTTCCTTCTCCACCACCACCATCAACATTCCTAAACTTGCCCAGCTTCACAGTCACCACTTTCTCCACACCATTTGCATCAATATTAAGAACTTTGTTGCTGTCACCCGAAGAAGTCAACTCACCTGATTTGTTTTGAAAATCAATCCTTGTTGATGATCCAAATTCACAGGAATTCGATGTTATGACAGAGCTTGTTCTTGCAACAGCTGCAGCAGCAGTACTATCTCTTTCGGGAGCAATAATCTCCCTAGAACTCTCACTCCCGGATTCGAGGACAAGAACAATGGGGGAACACGTGTTGCTGGTGTTGTTAGCAGAGAAATCAGGGAGCAAGCTAGCTCTACAGAGAGGACAAGTAGAATGAGACAAAAGCCATGTGTCAATGCACTCCATGTGAAAAGCATGGCTACATTTGGGCAACAATCTAAGCTTGTCTTCTGGTTCAAACTCACACAAACAAACGGCACAATCAAAAGGGTTCTTCAAGCCTATGATGGCTTTGTAGTGGAACACAGGGAGCGTGTCTATGAAGGACTGATCAACACCAGCATCATGGAGATGGAAGAGTTGCTGCAATTGGCCTTGAAGCGCAGTGCCATTGTCAAAATCATCAGGGTCTCTACTCTGAGGCCTCCATAGGAACCTAATAAGTAGGTGAAGCAAACCAGAAACGAAGAAAACAATGGCCAGGATGATGATGATGAGGAGTATGCTTGGACTAACCTTCAAGGCCTTATCGTTGAAGCTGAAACTGTCAGATCGAATAACAGAGGGAGTTGGAAGGGAACGTGGTGGTGGTGGTGGTGGTGGGTTTGGGTGAGGAAGAAAAAAAGATGGTTCTTGTGATGGAGACACAAAGCTGTCTCCTTTAGCCATGTTTGTTTTTTGGGTCAGAGAGAAATCACCAAAGCTTGAAACTTTTTTCCAAGTGGAAGCAGTATCATATCAGATAGCGGTGGAAGAGAAAGTGAAGAACCTCATGTGGTGTTTTATTTTGGTTCCAAAAAGTGGCATAAGGAGCAAGGCACCATATAAGGTTATAGAACTGGCTTTTCTTGTTGATGCTGATG
>NC_029785.2:135577785-135578992 GCF_000816755.2 Arachis ipaensis | reverse complement strand
TTGCCGACCATATCTCCCAACTCGATAGGTCAAGGACTAATTCGTCGCGGATCAGAACTCCATTTAAGGATTTGTCGCTGACCAATAAATTGCTGCATGCACAAGGCGAAATTCGATAACGGACGAATGAGTTGACCACTCGAGCAACCAAAGAGTGAATTGTCTTTGCCTTTGATTTTATTTTTATTTTTACCCTTAAAAGTCAAAAAGGGGGTTTTCTTTCTACTACTCCATGCCAATATCTTATCTAGTAATAAAGGTCAGAAGAAACAGCAAGTAATGATTTGCGAGTCTTCATAAATAATTAGTGCATAATAATGACTGATGAGGCGTTAACCTGTCATTGTGCAAAATTTAATGTGATTTGATTACACTTTTCAGCCTTCAAATCAGTCACACATAGAATGCACTTTCTTCACTTATTACTTACTCCTATCACAAAATATTTGCTTAATATTTTCAATCTAACTTTTTATTAATATTAATCCAACAAAAATACTTTAAAAGTTTCCATCCAACGTAACGAAATGCAAGTCATGGTTGTTGAGTTGACTTGAACAAGGAGCCTATCCATGGTAGCATCAACCCCAATGCCCAATTAATATATCACCAAAATGAGAGTCTAATAGTGCTAATTAATTAATGGATGTCAGAAGAAAATGCAGTGATCTTATAAATTTGGTCTGATTTGGTAATGTGAACAATGAATCACATACACAGATACATGTGAACCCTCCTTAATTTTTGCCATATTATTTTGCTCGTTTTCCAACAATTTAATGTACGTTTGTTAAATCATCCTCATCACATTCTCTTCGTTTCTTCTATTCCGCTTCCAATCTGAATATTAAAGCTTAGTTTGAATAAAACAAAGCATAATTGGTGTAAATCACTGTTTCTTTATATATAGAGAGGCACGAGACGATCACATATAAAAATATATAGAGGAAGATTGCATACGAAACAGTAAACTATAGGTGAACAAATTAAATCAATTACATTAACTACGTCTACCTCTGGATTCCATAACCTCGTAAATCACCACCATTTTTATTACTATTTAGTATTTACTAAATGCCCTCTACTTTTTTACAAAAGAATATTTCTAAAGAAAAAGATAAAAATATTTAATTTTTGGTAGAGATATAATTATTTATATTATATTATTTTATTTATTAATTTAAATATTTGAGATAAATAATTTTAT
>NC_029785.2:135576208-135577193 GCF_000816755.2 Arachis ipaensis | reverse complement strand
ACTAAAAACTAAAAAATATTCTTAAAAAAAGAAATTTTAAACGTCTTTATCTAAGTGGGTCCTATTGTATATGAATCTACATATTAGTATTGGTATGTCCTTAGACGAACGTATAACTCTCATTGTGTTTGTGTATTATAATAATTAATATTAAGACGCAACTAATGTCATCTTGTATTGGTATGTCCTTTAGAAAGTTTATTATAAACAACAAAAATAAAAAGGCACAATCAACCTAATGTCAAAACTATATTATTAACAGGGCTGGTGGTCGTAGTTGTAATTAGTCAACTTTTTTTTTTTTCTTGTTCTATTAATTAATTTGAACAAGATCGTCATAAAGCGCCTTAATTGGTTTAACCAATGAATTGAATATAAATATTACTATATTATATGGATCAAAATTAAAAGTGTATGGTGAATTGGTGATAGAGTGTTGAAACTTGAAAGCCACTTGGGGCGAGTGAGTGGTACGGTACTAGCTCTTTTATTCTAGGGATGGTGCATGAATGTTTGTTAGTAGAAATTAAACTTGGCTTGAAGGTGCTTCATCAAATTTAATAAAAGTGGGAAACACCAATAAGAGAATTTAATTTGGAATTGGGTCTCGGGTGAGAACTTAATAGATAGAGCTTGGCGTCAATGTCCATATCTCATATATATATGGTCCCTCTCTTTACACATATAAAGCTGTCTTCAATATTAACCAATTATATCAATTTTCAATTCAATTAAAACATATTACAATTAACTGCACGTATTTATATTTAGGAAAGTCAGTCTACCTAGTTGAATAAACCAAATTGATGCTTTTTTCCTTATTTGATGTATTTTATTCTATAAGATTCCAAATGAATGCTTGTATTATTAGTAGTGGCTTATGATGCACAAACACTGACACAGATACGAGATACGACATGATACAGGACTCGCCGACACGTAAATTTTAAAATCTTATAAGACACAGGGACATCCATACATATAA
>NC_029785.2:135565077-135576107 GCF_000816755.2 Arachis ipaensis | reverse complement strand
TATCTTATTTTAATTATATCAAGTATATTTTATATTTTTTGTTTTAATAAATAATAATATATACTCTATCTAAATTTATTTAAAAAATATATGCTAAGAATAAGATTGGATACGCCGACACGTGATGGTATTTAGATGTGTCCAAGCGTGTTCGGAGAAGAATTTTTTATTTTTTATTAAAACATAGTTGGACACAACAGACACACGTGTCAGACGAATATCGATAAGTGCCGTATCTGAAATATGTCCGACACGCGGACACGATAACT
The DNA here is from genome assembly GCF_000816755.2 of Arachis ipaensis. NCBI lineage: Eukaryota > Viridiplantae > Streptophyta > Magnoliopsida > Fabales > Fabaceae > Arachis > Arachis ipaensis. Next base: position 135,575,838 of record NC_029785.2, on the reverse strand, counting down.
CATTGAAATGTCATGCTTTATAGTCAGTGGCATTGTGTATGTCTTTGTTCAAAATCAAATATGAAAAAAGTGGTCTAATAATAATATGCTCACATAGTGATTGGAGTTAAAAATATGAAAATAAAAACCCTCCAATAAAAATTGATTTACGAGCAAAAATATTCAAAATATTCTACTACGTGTTTGTCTCCATATATATGAATGATAATCAAATCTTCTACGTACTCTTCTTAATGGGCGTTGCAGTTTTTCTAATTTTAGCAGTGTATATATATACATCATTGATCATATCCATCTTCTCCAATTTGTATTCATCTTTCACGTTATGATAACTTTACCCAAGCACCTGGTGTAGTTTATATTAATACCCGACTAGTTTTTTGGAGTAAAGTTTGACATTTAAGGTTGGTTTGTTTCTATGTGTTTGGAATCATCCTAACGTAAGTTCAAATAAATAAACAAAAAATATATATGCTTTGTGTTTTAACGACAAACCGGCCATCGGAAACGATAAAAACATAGTTTTCAATGTTGGTCTAACAAATGAAATAACGTTGTCACTTCTGTTTAAATGTTTGACCATTCATAACAGGAAAAGCAAAATTAACAAACAACTTATACTTTTACTTTTAAATTTGAATCGATATATGCATTGATCACAAAAGCTAGATCTAAGGCTTCATAAGAAAACGAAAAATGTTATTTGTACACTAAAATCAGCCACTAAAATTAACCACTAATGTATTTATGTATAAATATATGTATAATTTAATTTATTTTCAATATATATTTGTATTCTAATAACATGTATTTTATATTAGTAGCTAATTTTGGTGTACACGTAGTATAACCCTAAGAAAACAGGCTTTTAGCAGTGTTTTGTTAATTTGTGTATGGATCTTGATTCTTGAGGATGTATGTTACGTTGGCATGGAAAATATAAAACACCGTTTTTTATACTGCTTTTGACTGCATCATATGTCGGATTATGGAATTAATATATCAAAGTTAAGTAGAAAAAACTTTGGAGATGCATGGTTGTTGGACACTTGGAGCAACAAACTTATAATTAACTACTTCTTTGTCCTATGTTGTAATTGTCAAATTGAAGCAGTTGTCACAGTTGGTAACAAGAAAAGGAAAAAAGAAAACAAAATGTCAAAAGAAATGAGCATGGAGAGGCACGAGCACCCACCAAAGGCATAATAATAAATTAAAAATAATGATAAATAAAGTTATGGATCCTATGGAGAAGAAATGAGGTGGCTAGAAAAATAGGAATGCCATGCATGCGCATGTGGTGCCAGATTTGTTTATTACATAGGAAGTCAACCCCCTTTGGTGTCACACATCTCTTTTAAGACTTTAACCATTGAAAAATCATTTCAAATAAATAAGTTGAATATTTAAATGAAGACATTTTTTGTGAAAATAATTATTAGATAATTTTATAGGTTGGATTTCAATATCTTAATAATTATTTTTATATATAAATATTTTTATACGAATAATTATCAATAAACATGCTTGTTTTATATTTACCGGAAATAACAAAAGCCCATAGCCCATATATTGCTTATTCAGTTTCCATGTTTGTAGGCTGGCCCGTTATTTTCTCAATGAAAACTGATCCAAAATTTGAGCCTACGTCTAAAGTTCCCCTTATTGGGCCCAATTTTGAGCCGACAATTGGAAGAAGAAGCTCCTCTTTTGAAATGTTGGGCCAAGTCCAAAATCAATACTACAGAAACCCCAAATAGCCCAAAATGAACCTTGACAAAGTCCAAATCACTAAAAAGAAAAGAAAATGAGTACCACTACAGTAGATTATTATATCTATGATCTATCTGAATACTGAAATCAAATATCAAAATTAGTCTTCCAGTATATGTGTATAAATATATATGTTATTTAATTTATTTTTAATGTATATTTTATATTTAACATGTATTTTATATTAATAACTAATTTTAGTGTATAAATAATATTTTTGATATATATAAATTTAAAATGAGAAAGTATAGATAACTAACAACATTTTTGAACAATGTGTAAACGATGTGAATTAATAGGGTTAAAAGAGTAAATTAATCTTAAATTTAATTAGTAGCATTAAATTAGGATATAGTGTATTTTTATTTAATTGGTGGTTATTCATATTGTTTAAGATAGTCATTGTTTACCTAGCACTCTCCGTTTACAATAGTTTCAATCATCCAGTTGTTCAAAACAATCAAAATTTATTATAGAGTTGGAAAAAAGAAAGAAAAAAAAAATAGTGGTATGAGTTCACTATTGCTCCTGTGTCGTTGTCATGGTTTGATGGTTGATTGGTTTCAATTGTTTTTTGACTTTTTTCACGCAATGGATGATAATGGAGGTCGCAATCATTTTGTTTCTTTCAAGTTCCTGTCATGTGGAGGCTCTCGCTCTCAATCCCTATGCAACAAATTTACATGCTTCACTCTAAGCTGTACTCACTAATCATTGGATGTTGTTGACCAAATGTGTCTAAACAAAATGCCCAACCGTGTTTTTCTTTTCCTAAATTAACCACCTTTGAAGTTTTCGATAAATATATAGCTTATCAATGTATTGAAGAAATTGAAAACAATGTTATCACAATTTTTTTATTTCTTTATAATGAGAAAAAGAGGAGCATGCTGACATTTTGGACAACATGAAAGGGTAACGTGTTCCCTTCTTTTATTAATTAATTTAATCTTCTAAAATGAAGAGAACAATATGGTTTTCCTGTGTAGAGACAAAACACAAGGCATGGCATAGCAGAGAATTTGGCCACTTTTGCTTCGTTTTTCTCTCACTTATCATAGTTGGCATGACATTATTATCATAATTCATTACACCCCTTAACAACAATGCCAATTTGACCTGTGTATGCAACATAGATCCACAATAGATTAATGGCACTTTTTAATTTGAATATGTAAGCAAAAGCGGCGTTGGACTCGGATATGGGGAGTACAGGTGTTTCACAGCCATGTGGTGTCAGTGGAATAGAACTCGAATCATGCGAGTTCTCCATCAGTAAACGAATGGTCCGAATTGCGTTCGATATTTTATTTCATAAAAAAATTGATAACAACAAACAATTCGGAGGATTCGTTTTCTAGCTTTCGAAATTTATATTTGTCCAATCATAAGTTGGACCCTCCGAATTGTATACTCTGAATTTTTTTTTTTATTTTTTTAACACAAATCGGATCGAATGTACTCCTACAATTTTAAAAAATACAAAAAATTATCATGTTAAAGTATATCACTCATTTTACTCCTATATCAAAATTTTTTAGCTGATTAATGGATGTGGAATGGTAGATAGTAGATAGAGGGAAGGAGAGGAGTTAGTTAGCAACATTGGGGGGTGTGAGAAAAGGGTAGGGACAAGGGAATGGAACTACACAACTACCAAGTTGACTCATTAATAATGCCCAATCATGGCGACACGCATTTTCTCTCACACCTGTCAATCCATTTGGATATTTTATTTCAATTTATTATTTTTAGCTAATTACCACTTTAAGCAAACAAAAAAACTAGAAGGGAAAAAATCTCGCTCCCCATTCCCCAATTCTCGTTCAAAAATGTTGCTTTCAGCTTCTACACTTTGATGGAGGAGGTTTGATCGTTTCTTCTGATCATTCCTCTCTCTCTCCCAATTCCCTTTCTGGGTTTTGATCCTTTAAACGAAAAGTTAGCACCTTCGCCTTCTGCGATTATTTTTTTTATTCTTTTATTTTTTTATTTTTTCCGGAGGAGGAGGGAAGCTGCTTGCTTATAGCGGAAACTGGTACCAGGTTCGTGAGATCGGATTGGTAAATTTCAAATAGGATAAAAATTCTTCCCAAAGGTACAAACTTTTTTTTTTTTTAATTTGTTTTTTCCCTCTTGGGGGTTCCCTTCCAAAATAATTTTGTAATTTTTGTTGGGTTTCTCGAAGTTCACGACGTGTTCAACCAATGTATGAATAAATAACATTGATTTTTTTTTCTTTTAATATTCGTTTGAGTCACCAATTCACTGTTTGCGCAGGCTTCACGGTTTGTGGACAAAACTACTCTGAACTGTTTTCAACTCCTCCTTTTGGTGTTGAGATTTCTGTACTTGCCAAAAAAAAAAAAATTCTCTCTCTCTCTCTCTCTGCCCCTCTCTTTCTCATGAATCATAGGATTGTAGGCATTGACAGTTTCAACTAATTCCTTCGGACGTTTATGAAATTTTGTTAGAGTTGTCATTTGTTTGGTAAGAACAATGAACCTTTGACACAGACAAAGAAGATCTCTTATTATATCCGATTGATTAAGGTATTGATGATTTTCATGTCCCCGGCTGTGTTTGTTTTGTGTAGGAGAGAAAATCTTTCCAAGGAAAACCCCTGCTTTCTCAAATCCGTGAAAAGTGTTGACTTTGGTTTGTGGGGGACATGAAATTTCTGAGCTTGGTGGGGAATTCTTTAGGGTGTTCTGCTTCCGGGGAGAGATTGGTTTCTGCAGCAAGAGATGGCGATGTTCAAGAGGCCAAGGCCTTGTTGGAATATAATCCCCGCCTTGCAAGGTATTCCACTTTCGGAGTTCGCAATTCCCCCTTGCATTATTCTGCAGCTCATGGCCACCATGAGGTACTTAATCTATTCTATTCATTCAATAATTATGTCTTGCAATTCTTCTTTTAGGATAGTATGCACTGATTTTTTCTGCATTGATGTAGATAGTATATCTCTTGCTTGAGTCTGGAGTTGATATCAATCTTAGGAACTATCGCGGTCAGGTACATGAAAAATCACAATTCAATCTAGTGTATACTTTATGTTATGAGTAGTATTATATTTCTTCTATTGTAAGATCAATTTCTTTTGCTCACATTATATGGTTAACAGACTGCATTGATGCAAGCTTGTCAACATGGTCACTGGGAGGTAGTTCAGACCTTGATTCTTTTTAAAGCCAATGTATGATCCTTGCTACTATCCATTTTTTTTTTCTTTTTTAATATTTGATTTACAATGAGTTAGAACTTAAGTTGAATTCAGATGTGAGAAAATGGTCATTGAATTGGACTGCAGATTCATAAAGCAGACTATCTAAATGGAGGTACCGCGCTCCACTTGGCTGCCTTGAATGGTCATACCAGATGCATTCGGCTCCTCCTCGCGGATTATATACCAAGCATCTCTGACTTTTGGAAATTATTGAAGTCAGATGATTGCAAGTTGACCTCAGAATTTGATCACAGGTACCTACCTTTTCCCCGATTCCTCTTGCAGTCATGCGTTATAAACTGTTGCACCCTGGTTGATTTTGTGTTTAAATTGTTGTATACAAAGTGGTCTTCGTGAGGTAATTAACAGAACTTCTGATGGAGGCATCACTGCTCTGCATATGGCAGCATTGAATGGGCATGTTGAAAGTGTGCATTTACTCTTAGAATTGGGAGCTTCTGTCTCTGAGGTTACCGTGGAAGATGGAACTACCATTGACTTAATTGGTAATTTTTTAAGTTTTCTAATTAATGTGATAAAGTGATTTCAAATCTTTGCTTGGGAAAGTCAGCAACTCAGAATACTGGATTAAATTTTCTAGTACTACTCGTTGTTGATTGTTTCTATATTCCTGCTTCACTCATCTTTGTTTCTAAAATTCAATCAGGTTATTAACCTTTATATTCCTAATTCTGCTATAGTAATGTAGCCTAAAAGATGTTTAGAAAGTTGTACGATATATTGGTTTTGCCACCATTGACTTTTGTCTCCTTACTATCAGGTTCTGGGAGCACTCCCCTCCATTATGCTGCATGTGGTGGAAATGCACAATGCTGTCAAGTGTGTTTCTGTTTCCTTTTAATTGAAAGATTTCTAGTAAAAATATGTTATTTATTTTTAACTTCATTTGTGACGTCAAATTGAAGTTCAATTGCCTTCTTAATTTGTGTATTATTTGTTTATTTCAGCTTCTGATTGCCAAAGGTGCTAATCTGAATGCTCAAAATGCAAATGGGTATTCATCAGCAAGTCTCTGGTTACTTTTGAAGTTCAATGAATTTATCTTACTCCTGCCCCTTGTCTTCTAACTTATTATGAAAATCATTAGGGATAACAAGTTAAATTGCTAGATCACCTTGCTTTTGGCCAGAAATTTATCTTTAACTTATTATGTTACTGAATCCAGAGGATCAGAGTTTCTGAGTTTTCAGATGGTCTTTTTTGTAAACTTGTGCTTCAAGTTAAGTATTAGTCTTGTCTAGCTCTGCTGTGTTGTATGATAGTACTTGAAATATGTTCATTGCTTATATCAGTATAGTTTAAATGCAGCCATCATCTATATAATTTGGATTTGCTCAATTAGTGTTACACTGCGTGTCTTGTATTATCAAGAATCCTTTGAATCCTTCTGATAATTGTAATAAAAATCAGTTGAACCTGTCTCTGATTTCTTCTGCCAATTGTCTAATAGATGGACCCCCTTGATGGTTGCTCGTTCATGGAATAGAAACTGGCTTGAGGACATCTTAAAAGAACCTCCATCAGAAATCTTAGAAGTTCTTCCTTCACCATATCTCTCTCTTCCACTTATGAGTATTGTCAAAATTGCTAGGTATGTGTTCATAGAACTATCCTAACTAACCTTGGGAGATTCAATCAATGTAGACATTTTTATTTTACATGTACGTTTCTCATAGCAAACATTAGTCTTGAGAATACAACAGCAGAAGTTTAACATTGAATTTTATCCACTTGATTGGGTTAAGCTACTTATCTATGCCTCAAACTTGTATATTCTATGGCTTACCAATACTAATCTACCTTTCTTTGGTGTTTATGCATAACAGAGAATGTGGATGGAAGACAAATGAATTAGCACCATGTCTAGATCCATGTGCGGTTTGTCTAGAAAGGAAGTGTATGGTCGCTGTAGAAGGTATTCTCCTCTCATATTGAAATGACAAATAAAACATTTGCTTCTTTATTTAGTATAATAAATAAATAAATGCTTGAAACGTTGTAATGCCATAGCTATGATGTAATAGGAGAGATTCTCAAAATGTGCTATGTTATGGTAGGTTGTGATCATGAGTTCTGCACACAATGTGCCTTGTATCTGTGTTCCACAAATTCAACGACTTCAACAAGCACAAATCAAGGTCCACCAGGTTCAATTGCTTGTCCCCTATGCCGGCACGGCATAGTGTCCTTCGTCAAGCTTCCAGACACCAGGCCTCTACCAAAGCAAACCATACCAAGAACAGCAAACTTGTCTTTAACATTCTGCACCTGCTCTAGCGACGTTCTTGAGGATCCAACCGACATGACTACCCCGTTTTGCTTACCGTCTTCATCATCTACGCCTTCGTTGTCGTCGTCATCACGGGCCTCCAAGACTTCTCCGGGAAATCTTCGCTCCCTCGGCAGCCAGAAGTTCTCCTCATTCAGCTCATTTAGATTCAACACCGGCCTCTGTCTTGGATCAGACGTGAGCCCTTCATTGGTTCCTTGCACAACAAGCAGGGACCTGAGGAACCATTTGGGCAGGTGTTCTGGTTCTGGTTTCAGAAGATCAGCTTCTCAAAGGGAGAGAAGGAAGTCATGGTTTTGTTCACTCAACCAATCTGTTGCCACAGGCAATGGATGCTGAATTATTTTTGGTCTTTTTCTATGTTTTTGTTTCCTTGTTCATCTTCACAGCAGAAAATATAAAAGGCTCTATTCTGTACTCAACAATGTACAACAATTTTATCACAATATCATCCACTCCATGAATTGCCTTGTAAATACATAGGTTCATGTTTTGGCAAAATATCTCACAATGCAATTCATAGGTTCATGTTCCATTCAAATATATTGTATTCAAAAGCCTCTACTTGGAATTCATATGGATCTTTCTTTCTCAACAATGTTATTATTGTCATTATTATTAGGAATAACAAGGAAATTCTAGTCCCTTCACGTTTGCTTTCTCTGATGATGATATTATGCAAAATTCATGCTTTCACTTTTTTGTTAACTACTATTAAATTAAGCAACTATCATGGAAAAAACATGGAAGCTGAATTGAACCCAAAGGCAAAGTCTTGATCGCTTGCTTCACTTTAATTTATACATTACAAGATTAAAAGCTCAGGAGGAATAGATACAGCATAAAAATATGGGAGTGGTTGACTTGATGAAAAAAGAAAATTAAACTAAAAACAAACTAAAACGCATTTATAATAAGAAAACAAAACAAACACGGCCTTGCAAGGTCAAGAAAAAAATTAAAAAAAAAAAAAGAAAAAAAAATTAATTAAGCTCAATTGGGATAGCACCACCAATTCCCTACCTCCTTATTTTGCTTCTTCGCCATTTGGTGTAGTGAAAGAAAAGGAATCTAGCTGAATTAAACTCACATGATAGTAGTGGGAGAAGTTTGATTCTATCTGAGAGAGATTCTTTTGTAGCAGCATCAGTTGGTAGCAAAGGCATGTTGTTGAGAAAGAAGTGACAAGTTTTGAAGAAAAGATAAAGGGTTAGTTGATGTTAAAGCTAAGGAATGATATGATATAAATGTGCAAGTAAAGAATGCATGTGTATAGAGCTTATATAGTGAAATCTGAAAAGAGAGGCACAAATAAAATGGAAAAAGAAAATAAATTAAGTTAAGAGTTAAGTGGACATACACAAAAACTATGAATGAATGATTTTTTGGTTTGATTCTGTTGTGTGCAGTGAGAAGTCTTTGATTAAAAATGGCGACTGATTTGAGAGAAGGGAAGAAAGGATAAAAGAGGAGTGTGACATGCAATGTGACTAAACCAAATTTTTTTTATCTTCCTCTTCTGTGCCCTATCTTTTATCTCCTGAGGCACGTAAATTGAAAAGCATATGCATATGAATTCATGCATGGGAATTCGGACTGAAAATTAATTTACAAAATTAAATAATCACAGTATGGGGCCTGCCCCTGCAATTAATGAATTATTATGAATGAAGAATCCCTATCAGTTCTCATCAAAACATATATGCCATGCAGTGCCAACTCTGATTGAACTATAAAAGGAAATAGAGTACTAATGAAATGAAATAGTATTCAGTTATTCACAAAACAAACTCATGAAAGTAAAAGGAAAACATTCAATTCATTACCTTGAAGTGAATGAAATGAAAGCTCCTCTTTGACTAGAATGTCTTTATTTCCTTAGCTTAATAACTTGATCAACTAGTCATTTTATTTTATAACAGTTATAAATTAATTAAGGATCTTGTGTGTTTCATTAGTGTTAATTGCAAGTCTAAAATTTAAAAAATAGTTTATTCTTTTTAATTTGTCAAAAATTGTGAACAAGATTTAGCAAATAAATATCTTGAGAACACAAGTTAATGTTATCAATTACGATTATAAATAAATATATATATGTTTGGTATTATATTTACTTGTTTGTATGTTTTAGTTAGTAATTATTATTCATATATTGTATTATTTTATTTTTGTTATTTAGAAAAAGTTTGATTAAAAATATTTTAGGAATAAATAAGTTTAAAAGTATGAAAAAATATTTTTATTGAATTTTTTTACATATAAATATAATTAAAAAGAGAAGGTTTAATCATGCGGATATATTAGATATCCGATATCCGATGCGGATCGGATCGGATCGGATCCGGCACTAAAAAGTGCGGATATCATATCCAATCCGATCCGACAGAAATTGTGCGAATCGGATCGAATTTCGGCCATATCCAATCCGATCCGATCCGCGGACACCCCTAATACATAATGGCTAACTCCATGTGAAAATCTCTAATGGATATGGTTTTTTTATATAGTTTAGTTAATTTAATGAGATTATTCGGTGATAGCATTTTCAGCTAGCACACAGTTCTGGGCTACTGGCTGCAACCATATAGAATTTTCAGCCGGCAAGAGTACACTGCATGTTATTTGTACAATAAATAAAGATGATCTAATATCGCATATATATTTTGGTAAAAGAAATTACAAAAGATAAAATATTATTTTATTTTCAAATATTTGAAGTAAGTTTTAGATTTTATTATTAGAGTATTAAAGTTTTTTAGTCCAAATATTTTTTTCATCTTATTTTAATTCTTTAAACAAAATTAATTTTAAAAAAAATACTCCTTTTCCTCTACAGTAATCTATTTAGATAGCAACAAACAGTAATCATAATTGTGGTGATTGTGATTATAATAATTTGTTAATAAAATAATAGAAAAATTATGTTTTTAGAAAGAAAATTTTTAATCTTGATAAAAGATAAAATAAAATAAAATAGTTTCAAATTTAAGAAAAAATAAAAATTAATTCAAAAACTAAATAATTATTTCTTATTTTAAAATTATGAAAAACAAGAAGAAATATTTTGTGTATGTTTACATATTTTGTTTTTACAAAAAGCATAACAAGAACTGAAAAGGTTGAGTAAACTAGAAAACATAATACAACTTTGCACGTAAAGCTGGTTAGTGGTCAGATGCCGTGTGGGCTTTCTCTTCTTTTCTAGTTGATTCTGCATTTCTATTTTCAGCTTTCTAACTTGGTTCTTTCCCATCCCATAATCCCACCACCACTTTCTCTTCTTTCTAATGCCCTTTTAATAATATTAATTTGTCAAGTGATTAAATATGTTAAATATACTTAATTTGTTCTGACGATGACATATCTCTGCAATTTTGTAAGTACTTATTAGTGCTTCTTAATAATGTAGAATTTGAGTGTATTTTTATTTTGTATAGATATTATAAATTTA
>NC_029785.2:135554365-135565007 GCF_000816755.2 Arachis ipaensis | reverse complement strand
GTCATCACGTCATCACAGCCAACAACAACAATAATAACAAAACATTATTATTATTATTATTATTATTATTAACGACACTGTCACAACATAAATAAAACAATAATAACTTCTCCCTAACAATAATGTTAGATGATTATTGAATTCAATATTTGAATACCTAGCTGTGTAGTGATGGGACAGGACAAACACTATGGTCAATCCATCAGTCTCTTCATTGAAGTCTCTCTCACTCTATTTTCCATTTTATTTTTATCCTTTTATCCTTTTTTATCTCTTTTTTTTTACGTAAGATCGATCAATGCATATGCACATGTGTAGTGCTTCACTCTTATTATAAATTGCTTAAATTGCTATCTCCATGTAACAAATAATAAAATGAAAGAAAATGTTGATGATGAGGAAAGGAATCAAGAGAGTTTTGTCCTTAGGAGCAGCATATAGGGAGTAGGTAGGAAGGACAAATGGGTGATACATGCATAGACTCATCGTAATTAATTTGTTGCATGGTAGAATCTCGAGTTAGTTGGGTTGTTGCACTCAAGTAAACGATCGATACTATTCGTTATCTTCTGTTCACTACACTTTGCTATATTCGCAAGCCACCTCTCTTGCATCTTACTATTGGATCCTACTTTCTACCTATCTCCTTCTTCTTTCTCCTCTACCAATACCATTATATTTTATTTTATTTTATTTTTTGCATCTTACTGTTCATGTTACTCTATTATAAGTTTATAACCGCTCAATAATTCTGTCGGCGATGGATTTTTCAAATCGTTAACCTCGTAAAGATTTTTTTGTGACAAAATTTTACTGTCAAAAATACTAATAAATTTTTGACAAATTTTTTGTTGATAAAAAATAGAAAATTTTCTAAAAAATTAATGACAAATTTTAAGATTTCTCAATAATTCTATCGATACAATTGAAATTTTAATTTTAGATTATTACTGACGAAAAATTCACCTGTAATCGTTTAATAAATATGTCGCAAATTTAAATTATGACTAATTTATTGTTTGTACAAATACAAACTCGACTCATTTAAACAAAACTCTCTTTCTTGCACAACAATTAATTGTTAAAAAATTAATTTGTGTGTTCGTTAGTACAATTTCTTTAACTTTTTTATTTATAGTTCAGGTTAGTACAATTTTTTTATTATAAACTTGATTGATTTCTAGAAATTAAGTGTATGTTGTATGATAGACAAAATATTGTGTTATGTTATTACTTGTTTATATTGAAAATATTGATATAGATAAACATTAATAGAGCGTTGTATAATAGTCGAAATGTTGTTTGTGTTTGATGAATTATAAATACTAAAAACATTGAATTTATAAGAAATATCTTGACACAATCGAGAGTGAATATATGATAAATTGAATCTGACAAAAAGGGATATTAAATCTGAGTTTAATGATAAGACTGTACATCTCATGATAATACTACATGTTATGTTCTTAGATTTGATAAAAAAATATTTTTAATTGGTTTTAAATTGTCTAATTTTAAATTTTTTACTACGTTCATAACCATTTACCTTTTTTATAAAGCCCACTAAAGTTTAAAACCAGTTTTTTAATTATTCTCTATTTACCTTTTCATTCTAACACCAGATTAGATATTAGAGATTCTTTTGAATATGAAGAACATGCTATGATGAAAAATTATTTTGTATGCTAACTTTCTTTGTATATACATATTTATTGTTAAAGAGTGTATTATATTGTTTAAAACTTGGTTTATATAATTAATATAATCATCGTGCAATAAGAAAAATTTATAAAAAGTTAGCAAAGAAGTTGAGGCCTAACATACCAAGGCTCTCAAGTACAGGGTATTGATCTACCATCAATTCATAAGGACTTGATTTATAAGAAAGTGTGTGGTAAAATAAAAAAAAAAATCGAGTTTATGTAAAAGGGACATTCTTTTTTAACTCTATCAAATCTATAACCACATCTGTCTATTATGTATTTAGAAAACCATAGTCTATAAATTAGACTCTCATTTTTTATCTATAGAAACTGAATCATAATCTCAATGAAAAGCTTTTATAATGTGTTATTCAATATACATATGAGCATATTAGTAAACTATTAGATACATGATTGACTCTTTTAAAAAAGACTCACAAGAAGTTAGAAGAGACAATTAAAAAGACTAAGAAGGTAAAACTAAAACAAAAGAGATGGAATGAGATTTATGTTAATTATTATAAGAAAGTTAGGGTGTCAAGTAATTTCAATGTTGTTCCACTATCATTGTCGCCAGCATTGATCTCTTCGAATGAGTACTATAACAATGAGGAGGATGAAAGTGACACTCAGGATTATAGCTTATGTTTTAGTATGATTGAATATGATGTATTAATAAATTTGTGTTTATGTGTTAAATTAACTTATTTATTTTTAGTATTTTTCTTTTAATTTGATAATATCATTCACTTGTTTATTTTTTAAAATACTATAAATGTTCAAATACAAGTTGGATAAAAATTGGATGAAAATTTATTTTAATAAAATTTATATTTTTTTTGGTATGATTTGCAATGGAAAAGTCTAAAAAAAATTTGTATCTTATCTTACTGACAGATATATAGACGAAAAATCCATTTGTATTCAGAGTTGTAAATGTTTTTTAAGGTTCTAATTATCGAAAAATATCTGTACAGAAAATCTTTTAAAAATTATGACGCTTTTAGCAAAATGAATGAAGTGATTACTAAAGAACAGAAAGAAATCTATCTTTGATCCATTTGGCTCTGGATTTCTGAATTCAGAGTCTTTCCACCTGGTCCAAGGTTAGCTCTAACTGCCGCTGCAAAGCTATCTCAAGATTGTCTAGTTTCTTGTTTTTTCCATATGAGGCACCCAATTACAACCATAAATTGTCTTTTTTTCTTTTAAAGATATCCCCCAAAACCTCTTTCCTCCGAACCTCAATGTTATTCTTCTAAACATAATTACTATGCCCCTCCTAACTTTCATCCATCACTCTATCAAAATTACCATGCATTATTCAGAAGGACTCAAATTTATAGGACCTGTTCACCAAATCCATCATGTCTCCAATCTGCATTACACAATTCTCTATCTAATCTTTCGAAAACTTTGTCTCTACCCTCTTTCTAATCTCCACGAGATATCCAACAATTCGCAAACTCCAAGTATTTCCTAGGATTTGCCGGAATCCCCCCTTTCTTCTCAGGTGGACCAGATTCAAGATCATCTGCCACGCCTCTTTTCTCTCTTCTTGTCTAGGACTTACATAGACTATGGTTAGATTCCGAGGTTTCTACCATCTTTTTCTACTTTCATATTTTTAAGAGCTTGTTTGAAAAGGTAAGAATCAGAATTTATTCAGAAATTAAATTCTTTTTCAAATTTTAGAACAAACAAAAGTTAATAATTTTAGCCAATGAGTTATAGCTCAAATGGCATAGTCTTTCCATACTCAATTAAGAGGTTGCGAGTTCAAGTTTCCTATCTTTGGTAAAAAAAAAAAAATTAATAATTTTAATTTTTACATTTATTTTATTTATATAAGTGTGTGTAAGCATCCATTGAGTTTCCACATTTTTACCTCTCTTTTAAATTGAAAGAAAATTGGGCTTGAACAAGAAGGGGATGAACTTTGTTAATAGAACCCAAAATTTTGGTCATGTTAGAGAGACTGGGCCATCAAAAAAATGAAAAAGCCCAAAGTGAACAGAGAGATACAGAATGTGTGAGAGGCTGAGGGCAGGGGAAGGTCATCGGTGGCCAAATAAAGAAAATAGTTTTGGATAATTCAGAAAAAGAATAGCAATGACTCTTCTTTCTTCTTCTTCTTCCTCTCTTCCCTTTCCAATTCCAATTCACACTTCTTCTTCTTCTTCTTCTTCTTCTTCTTCTTCTTCTTCTTCGTTCATATACAATTTCTCTGTTTTCTCTAACGTCAGGACACAAATCCAATGCTCTGCTTCAACCACCAACGTCTGCACTCAATCCCCCAAAATCGACACCTCCCTACTCACCATCGCCGAGTCCTTCTACGAGGATGAGCTTTGGGCCGCCGCCTCCCTCCGCGTCCGTTCCTTCAACCGCTTTCACCCTGACACCTTTGGCCTCCAGGTGAGCCCTTCCCCCCTTTTCTTTTCTTTTCTTTTCTTTGCTTATTAAAATGAAGTGATTCTAGCTTCAAGTACTGCTTTTGGTTACCAATTTGCAAAAGGGTGTTCTGCTTTTAGATAAAAGAGTGAACTTTTCAGCTAGTTGTTAACTTCTGTTAGGATCACAGAAAGTACTTGGCTGAGCGTGAGTTCGAAGCACTTAAGGAGCGTGTTTCTGGGAAAAGACTCGGCTTTAGGAGAGTCTCTTGCATCAATGCTTCCCTTCCCATGTCTCATATATTGAGCCTCTCCCTCTCCGATGATTTTTGCTCTTCATGTAAGGTTTGTTTATTCCCTGAATTCATTCATTTTATGTCCTATAGTTGATTTGATCACCTTTCTGTCTGTTGATCATTTATCAATCAGTAATTTCATCCTATGGCTTTTCATGCCCTGGCAAATGCAATGCGATGGACCTTTTCTTCACATATGCCGCTTTTTTTTTCATTATTATAATTATAGTTAAGTGTATGCATAGATGTGCCAACCTCAGTCACACCAAGTAAATTGCCACATGCCTGCATGTGAAAATATCTCTCCATTTATGTCCTTGTAGATCCGTTTATTGGTTTTATGCAACTTGTTTCATGATAAAATCAGTGATGTTTTAGTTGAATTTGTAGTTTTCTGATGGTGGAGAAGACCGGGTTGTGGTTGGCACTCTTGACCTTAATCAGTGCTTGAGCCTTCCAGATGAAATTTCAGGGACAAAGCCAGAGGTATTTATTGCTTCTCCTAGATTTTATAAATCAATGTATACGGATGTTTTTCTTTGTGTTTGCTTGACTTGGATGCTGCGTCCATCAATGTTTCATTGTCAGTTAAATGAACCAGATATCACAAGGGCATATCTTAGCAATGTATGTGTTGCAGAAGAGTTGCACAGAAATGGATTGGGGTATGCACTTCTTGAAAAATCAAAGTTAGTTGCCTATGATTGGGGTAAGATATAACATAGCAATTTTCACCACTTCATGAGCAAAATTAATTTACTGTGAGTACTAGCTGTGCTTAATCTGTGTTAAAGTGTTAACCGGGTTTTTCCTATTCTTGATTGTGGTCTATGTTTTCACGATTGTAGCAATGTATGTTGGCATATTCTTCTAGTTACACTATTTTCCTCTCTATTTTTTCATTTGAGTGTGGATGACCTTATGCTATATTGGGCATTCCCTAGTAGACCCAAAAAGGTATGATACGTGAGGTTATTAAAAGTTAATTTCTTTCTGTCTTTGTTTCAGGCATAACAGATTTGTACGTCCATGTTGCTGTTGACAATGAACCAGCAAAAAAATTGTATACCAAGAGTGGTTTTGTCTATGAAAGTGATGAACCTGCATGGCAGGCCAGGTTTCTAGACCGACCCCGGAGGCTGCTTCTATGGAAAGATCTGGCAATCAGCTAGTTTGACAATGTTTCCTGTATATTATGTCTCTGTTTTCTGTTTAGGTGAATGCTCCGAGTACCTAATGTCACTGTGTGTTCATCCAACTTGTTCAGAATATGTACACCTTAGTTCATATTATTTCTTTTTCTTTTCATTATGAACCTCAAAGTGTAAAGCATTTTGCCATTTGATATGGTTAGAAATATTCCAAGGAAAATTTGTTGAAGATGGATAGATCACTACTCTTGATAACAAACTAGGCATTTTGATACATCCTCTCATTACACTCCTTTGAAAAACAAAACTGTAGATCATCTCTAACTGTGTTAGGGAGGAATTTACAAACTATCCAGTGCAAATTTAGGAGGCAAGAAATACACTATTGTACAAAATTTTCAAATCACCAATGTCAAAATTTTCAAGAGAAATCTGAAGAAATGACACCTTAAAGTGTATGGCGAGTCCAAAACTATGCATGACCGGTAATATTCACCGCCCTATATGGACGTAGACAACGATCGATGCTTGAAGTTCGCGATCCACCTTGAAGTGAGCATTAAAAAATCTTCTTTCCTGTTGTTAAATACCAATATAAGCAAATGATTACAAATTACCTCAATAAATAACAAGACGAGAAAACTAACCAGCAAATTGATTTACAATATTCTTATTATTACCTCTCTATAATCATATGAATTTAATAAGTTGTTCAATTTTTGTTCTTCCGAATCAAATAAAACAATGTGGCTTGGCAGGGACATATTTTTCGCATATTCCGATAGAAATGGAACAGGATCCATTCCATCAGAAATCGGTCAGACTCATCAAGAACTCCTCTCTCTTCGCTGCAAAACACAATAAAATTAAAAAGAGTTATTTATTATCTTATTTCAGTCCCAATGAAGATTACAAGCCACTTCAGGATTGTGAATTCCAAACCTTGGTGTGCAGTCCAGGAATCGCATTGGCAGGTCGCGATGCAGCAAGGAGTAGTACGGGGTGGCGTGGCAAGGAGTTAGGAATAGGATGTTTTTCACTTTGCCAGCACGAGCTTCTCTGGCAAGGTGGTTCATAACATCCTCAGGTCCCCTCTGTTTCGAAAGTAAAGAATATATAGAGTATTTTTCATAGATGTTCACATAAGATCGTTAAAATAACCCCTTAATTGAAAGAATGAAGAATAGTGATAATACCTGATGAACCAAACTCATATACAGGGCCATTGGAATATTGGTAGCAAGCAAAAATATGACGGCAAGTATCATGTTCAGAGAACATTTCGTACGCTTCTTTGGAGATTCTTTTCCTTTATAACCGGGCAAGCCAGGATCTTCTATCACAGCCAAACAATAACCAGAGAACATCAGAGCTATGGGAAGAACGGGCAACACAAACCTGTACCTCATTAATTATTATCATAAACCAGTTAAAACCAACAGACCAGGTATACATTTATATATGTATGAATAATTTTAATTGAAGTACCTGAACTCCTTGTGACCTAGTACACTGTATAAACCTATAACCCAAGCAAGAAGACATGCATATCTCCACTGTTTTGAATAAATGATACCAGCTGTGCAAAATGGTAAGAAAGAGAAGATCATCACTGGAAATCCCTGAGTGAAGTACCAGTGCCACTTGTGAGTTCCATAATAGTCTCCACCCGAAGAAAGAAAATTGAATTTTAGAAAATTAAGTGGTACTAGAATCCATGTGCCATACATGATACGATCTAATAAGCAGGTAAGTCCGAGCACCAGCATCCTGATACAAGATAATAAAAATAATTCGCCCTAAATCAGACATCTGTCATTGACATTTGAGAGCTGAAATGTCAGATTAATGTGACTGCAGCCAATGCAACCAAATAAGTTCCCTGGAATATATTGCTGGAATAAGAGTTCTGATAATCTAACTCAACATGGTATTTGGATAGATATGGAAGATAACACATTATGAAATGAGACACTCCCCCATTCGCAAGGAAACATACCCAACGGGTGCGACCTCCAAAAAAAGGAGTTTCAATTTGTCGTGCGCCTTTGAAAATTCAAGTAGGCCAACATACAGCCATATGATTGCGCTTGTTGGTCGGATCGCACAAGCTAATGCTGCCAACACTAAACCCCACTTCCTTGAAACAGTGGAACTTGTACTAGAAGATCTCATGCAGGGCCAAAAGTATAGAGATACAACTGTAAGAACAGTCTCCAAGCTGTTTGATAGCGTGCGAACAGAACAATAGAACATAAACCAATTGGCCAACTGGGAAAAGAGCTGTACCAGAGTTAAGTTCTCTTATATAACGAGGGGAGAAAGTGTTTTGAAAGTGTTCCTATATTATAATGGCCGCATGCATTTTTAACATAAAACAGATTAGTCTAGCCGTAAATATATAAAAGAAAAGGATACAGCCCATTTTGCAACATTGTCACCAAAGAGAAGTGCAGAAAGTTTGTATGAGTACAAATCACCAACTGCAGCAAACACAGACTGCAGCAGCCGTGGAGCCTTCATCTAAGAAGCAAGGAACAGAGAATATAATTAGTGAAACCATATCCATAAAACGAGACAAGGAAGATACTCAAGTTTCATGAATCTTATTACAGTTAAAAAGGAGACCTATCATAGAAAACATATCAAGTTTTATGAAGTGAAGCAGAATACACGAAGCACTTCATTAGCTTTTAGAACTATCACTGATTGAAAGGAATACAAAACCTCAATTATAGCCACCGCATTTTGCGTGTCAAAAGAATACAGAACCGACATAAAAACATAAAGTATGTCTCAGTTCATGGGATAGATATTTGTTAAAGATAACATCACAAGCTTCTAAGCTAGCCTTCAATATCCAAGTGGTTTAACAAGAACATAAAAAGGATTAGAAAAAAACAAGTTTACCATAACCAAAGGGGTATCAAGATGCAGAAAGGCAAGAACACTATAGAGCGGAACGAAGAGCACCGGGTGTAGGTAGCTTCTGATGCCCCTTTTCCATTCCCACGTTAAATGGCCGTACCTGGAATAAACCATCTCCGATCAGCACTTACGGTTGGAACTGAAGAAGAAAGATGGGAAATTCAGCTGAAGAATATAAAATAAGGTACGCACCCAAACGCAATGCGATGCGCAACCTCGGGTCCCTGCCAATGTTCATCTGGATTGAAGTACGTCTGCACCAAAAGAGAGTTCAGCATTCGAAACACCAAACAAGAAAAGAACACTCGTTTCTCTGAAGAGAAGAACGACGCCGAATAATCTGATTCAGATTTGCGAGAATCTCTAGATTCGTGTTTTTGTTTATCTACGTCATTCTTGTGTCTTCGTCTCATTGCTTTGTGAATGCGAATGGTGATTCGGTTACTCTCTTTCTATTTTCTTCTCTGTTGCGTTGCAGAGAGAGAGAGAGAGTAGAATGCCGAAGAAGAACGAGATGGGCTTATGGATCTAACCCACCCGATACAAATTGGGCCGAACATTTGTTTCAATTATGGGCTTATCACTTGAGAGGCCCACTTGTTTTGGGTCGAACGTTTAGTTTGCATTATCATTATCTATTTAGCTAAGGAAAAGTATATGAACCAAGAGGCGATCAGCCAAAATGTAAACAACTTAATTAATTTATAATTATATTTAATTAATTTTATTTATTTTTAATTTATAATATTTCATATTAATTACTTCTCACTCCAAATTAAAATTCTGAATGATACGTTGGAGAAATAGGGACGGAAATCACGGAACTTCCAACAATCTCGATTCTTAGTATATAAAAAAATTTATAAAATATATAAAAGAACACCCATTTAGTATGAAAAAGAAACATTCTGATATTTAGTAGAAGAAACATCTTAATACCTAGCATAAATACCATCCACGTAGAGGTTTTGGATTCACCCAGAGGCATTTGACTGGTTTTTTACTGGTACCCTCTTGGTTCCTAGCATTATTGATTTAGCTAATAGATCGAGGACTATGCTACGTACTAAAAACAGCCAGCAAAGTCTGTTATCAATATAAAATACATACTAGAATATAAATACGTGTTAAAAATAAATTAAATCATATATGTATTTATATACAAATATATTGATGACTGATTTTAGATGCTAATTTTAGTATAGGAATAACATTTTTGATAAAATAATATGCTTGATATGTATGATTCATAATTCATTACTTGTACTTTAATCTTTGTCTAATGGAATCAAGTGTTTTTAAAAGCGAAAAAAAAAAAGAGAAATTAAAAAACAAAAAAGAAGTGAATGAGGTTTATTTCTTTCTGTTATCATTTTTGTTTTCTTCCTCCTGCCGTGTTCCTAACGTATCAGTTATGGGAATTGTAAGTGTGTTCTTAAGTTCTTTGGCATCTATTCAAATTTGAGTAATAAATATCTTATATTTTAACTTTGATCCTTGATCCTGTCCCTAAAATAGGCGTCGGCAAACACATGATGTATATTGGTTTAACTTTTAATAAGGCTGTGTCCGTTTTGCTTAATAGTTAATACAGTATTATGTTAAATATTGAGGGATAACAATCAATCAAAATTATTAAACAAACCAATATGAATGGGGGAAGGGCATTCTCTCCTTATAACATTTCTCAAAATCTAAGCATTTAAATAAACCTATACAAAACATATACAAATAAGAAAAAGAAAGTTTATAATTTAATAGTAGGATCGATATTATTGAAATAGTTACAACTTACAAATATATAGAGTACAAAACATGCATAAAGATGGGGAGATTAATTTTTATATAGAATGGAAATGTGTTTTTTTTATGAAATTCTGGAGTCTAAAAAAATTTGACTTGAATATGGAGTATCATGAAATTGTGAAAAGCAATTGTTAAAAAGGTATTGAAATTGCTACCGACCTGTTTCAAAAAAGAGGTACAAAAACAGCCACTAACAATTTTGAGAAAAAGTAGTAAAATCACCGTTAGCAATTTCGTGATATTCCATATGTAGACAAATTTTTTAAAAACTCCAGAATTAGATAAAAGTAACATCTCCAGTCCACTAAAAAAAAATTTAAACACCCGGAAATATATATGAATACAAAAAAAAAGTTAAGTACGTG
>NC_029785.2:135546495-135554324 GCF_000816755.2 Arachis ipaensis | reverse complement strand
AATAATAATAATAATAATAATAATAATAATAAGATGTAATTGGATTCAGTAATATTGGAGGTCATGTTTATGATAAGCGGAGATCTTGAGCATCCGGTTGATGGTGGTGGCCCATGTCTTGTAACGACGAAAATCAGTGGCCATGTCTAGCTTGAATAATGCCCCTCCTCTTGTTGTCAGAGCTATCAGATAACACGTGTCACCATCTGCTTCTTCTGAACCTTTGTACACCTCGGCATGCATATTCACCACAATACCTAAATAAAGAAAAGTATAGATAGACAATGAAAATACTAAATAATGTGAACAATAGATATATCGGATGTTCATTTCACTAGGTGTACGGATGATTATTTTAATATTAAGATTTAGACGATTAATTTAGAAATGTAATATATTTTTATTTAATTGGTCATTGCTTACCTAACACTCCCCATAAATAAAACCCAATCATATATGCTTACTCTCCCTAAACACACCAATAAACCAAATTAGTAACAAAGGAAAAAGAAAGGTACTTACTCTCTTTCTTGCTTTTAAATAGATTATGCTTTCTCATGATAAGTACAACCTGTGGTGACCATCATAAAACACAAAACTATAATTAATTTGATCCCACTGATTATTTAAGCTCAAGTTCAATTATTAGATCTACAATTTTCATTATTAAAAATCCTGAAAATTTACTTGAATTAATTACCTTGGCTCTACCGTCTAGAATCACAGAAACTGATCTGGGCATGTACTTCCCTGTTTAGACAAAATAGTAAATCAGAATTTAGGTGATTTACATTTAATTAGTTATGTTAACTATTAGTATTAATTAATGTACCTTCTGGTGACTCCACATATAGCTCAGCACCCTGTGCAAGAATATATCTGCCCTTGTCGAAATCAAAATTGAAGTCGTCGTGGTTGTTGTTGTTGTCTTCAATAGGCAAGACTGGGGCTCCCCCACTAGGTCTGTTATTATTGTTGCATCCTGTTCTTGCTTTTAGTGTTGCTGCTCCTTTTAGTGCTGTCAAACACTTTAATGTTTTAGTGGCTAACATGGGAAATAGATTAGTGATGGATATACTGTAAGTACATAGCATATGGCCACCAAACGCTATCAGACATATACATATATATCAGATATGAAAAGGAAGTAACGTTTTTCATTTTCGCCTCATTCATCTGTTTCCTTTTTGTTGGGATCAAGCGGTACCATTGTCCTACAAATAGACCTAAAAAGTCACCTCACCTTCCACACATACTAAGTACATCTCTTTTCTTTTGCTCCACCAATTTTTCACATCTTTGCACTCCAATTAAAATATCAAATATTTGTATGGGCTACCCGACCCGCAGCTGCGGATATCCGCACTTCATATATAACACCTATTTTATAAAAATTAGGTATATAGTGAAGGAAGTGAGTGTTGAAGCTACAATTTCCCTTGTATAATGACTTATAATAAATGCACAACCACTAAAATTAGTTAGTTAATTTAATAATTTATAACATTAATTTTTTATTTTTTATGGTATTAATATGTATAAAATTCGAAATGATTGAATTTTATATTTACTCTAAAAAAAACTTTGACATTTCTGTGGGTAGAGTAGGGTAGGATAGGATTAGGATTGAGAGATTTTCAACCCACAAGTAAAATAATGTAGAATTTTAATAAAATTTTTAATCCGCGGATAGGGTTAGAGTAGAGTCCAAATCCTATCCTACCCTACCCATTTCCAGCCCTACATATAATTGAGTTGAACAACAATAAAAATTGAATCTTATAGATCTACTTTATTCCATATAAATTTATTCATCTTTTAATTATATATATATATGCAGTTAATTAGAGAAAAGAGATAGATACATGTAGCAGCAGCAGCAGTGAAAGTAAGGATATCAGTGGTGGAAGTGGCAGTGATGGCAGAGGTAATGACATTGGAGAGTTGTTGTTTGTTAGCACCCATGGCCTCAGCTACTTTTGCACACTGCGATGCCACCAATGCAGCCGCAGATGCTATGGCTGCTTCCCTCTCTTCCTTATTGATTTTGGACTCATCATCATCATCATCTTTATTTTCCTTCTTATTATTGTTGTCAGCAGCAATGGCAGCAAGAGCGGCGGCAACACCTGCGATGGATACTGCTGCATGCACCTCTGCCCTTTGCAACCTCTGCTCCTCTTTCCTCTTCTGCTTTATCTCCTTAAACCATTTCTTTATTGACACACTCTTCAAAGGCGCCACCATTTCCTTCCATGGCATCTGCATATATATACAACTTAATTATTAGTATATATTACAGGAAGAATTTCAAGTGTACTAAGTATACTGCTGTTCCAATGATTTTAACCATTAATCTTAATTATAAAATATATATGATATATATTAATTAAAATTATTAAGATTTATCTAAATCAATTTGTCTAGCCTAATTTTGACAAAAATAACATAATTTAATCAATTATATATGTTAAATTTTAATTACTGAAAAACATCTTTAAAAAAGACATTTTATGCATCTTTATTTAAGTGATTCCCTTAAAATATATATTAGAAGATCATTAAAATTTATTATTTTTTGTTATTATTTAATTGTTAATTTAATTTTTTTAGTCTAATTTTTTTAATTTAATAATCTAATAACATAATTTTAAACATTATTAATAATTAATTGATAATAAAAAAATAATAAATTTTGATGACTCTCTATCATTACTCGTATTGATATTAGATACATACCCATTTCTTGCGGAAACAAGTGTTGTAGTTCAGTTCAGGATGCATGGCTTGCTGCATCCGTAACCATGACTGACAAAACCAAAATGAAACATGTTAATCACATATATGAATATGATGAATAAGATAGAAATGAGTGATAGTTGTTACCTTGACATCATTATTGGAGTTCCATGGTGGAAGAGACATGAAATCTGGACCATCCATCTTAGCACAATTTTCCATCTAACATGTTGAATTTTACAAACATTATTATTATTATTATTAGGCTAAATAATCAGGATTGTTGAAAAATAAGAATAATTAAGTAGTAAAGTGACCTTTTTGGGGGAAGGTAGATCGAGAGGAAGAGGGTCCAATTGAAGGTGAGGGGGAGGAGGGGCAAGAGCTTGTACGGCAAAGTTGCACCATGCAAGTGAAAGGAAATCCATTGTTTCAGGATGTGCATCTGAAACTGATAAAGTCAAATCCGAATTACCACTACTCATTCTCATGCTCATAACTTCTGATCTCTGATGAATATCACAGTATTCAACAAAAGAAGAAGAAGAAAAAAAGGGTAAACTTGAGATTCGTGGTCTCAATTCAGAATATAGGGCATGCATGCATATGCTTCTATATTTATACACCACCCACTTCACTTATGAATGAATAAATAATTAAATCATTATTTCCCTGTAATCATTTCAAGCCACACTGTTTAATTTCTTCCCAAAAAAATAATAAACACGTAATTAAAAAGCATCGAAAGTGACGCACTTGTTTTTTCTGCCTATTTTTGAAAATGATTTTTTTTTAAATTAAAATATTAAATAATTTTCACGTGAATATTATTTTAGATATATTATTGCTAATAATTAGACGACAAAAAATCTTTTATGTCCAAAAGTTTAAGAATTATACATCTAAACATTATAATTGTTGATTATTATTGTTAAAAAATATTCGAAAAATAATAAAATATTTATTCAAAACAGTTTAATATTATCATGTTTTGTATTCGTTAATTATCGTTTATTTTATTATATTTTTCAATTATTATTAAAATAATTGAATAATATTGTTCATACATTGTTCCAACACTAAGACTCAGGTCTAGATAAAAAGCCCAATTCAAAAATTGGCCTTCACTCGACACCAACTTTTTCTCAAAAAGACCCTTATTTAAATAAATAACTGTTCCTAAAATCTCTCAACTCACTTCCAGGTTAACTTCCCTAAGATGAAGAGAGGAAAAGTCTAGGGGGCCAGCAACTTTTGTGTTTTTTGGCCAACACTTAACCATCAAAACAAAAGTGAGTGATTTCCCATCATTAGATGTAATCTCACACCATTAAAAACACTATTGATGGCCAATTGATGGTTACAAAACACCAAAATTGCTGGCCCCCTACCATTCCTCGTGAAGGGACGGTTATCCACCTTAAAAGGTGGAACTACTTCAACAGTGGTTATTGGTTCATCACTATAAATACACTTACACTCCTCAGGTATCTTTAAGTTCCAATACTCTCTAAACCTGCTAAAACCCTTTGCTGACTTAGGCATCGGAGTGTCTTTGCAGGTACCACCTCCATTCTTTCACATATTACAAGTCGGAGAGCCGCCCCCAGACGCTAGTCTAGGCAGAGACTATCTTCACTCAATGTGTGGGCTAGTCTCACCCCAATCCCCTAACTTCAGGTTACCCATGTAACAAATATTAAGTATAATAAATATATAAAATTATAAATTATTTCTCTAGTATATAGCCGAGTATTATTTCTCTAATTTTATGTTTATTCAAGCATAACGCATTTAGTGATCTTATTACATCTATCCAACTGTGCACAATAAATTTTAGAGTGCTTTATACGTAATGAAGAATTGAAGATACATATATAGCGAAAGAGGACAGAAAGAAAACGTTATTATTTGCTTGATTTTCAATGATCCCCTGAGTGCTGACCCACTATGAGGAAATTTCGAATCAGAACAAGCAAAGGGTGGTTCAGATATTTTAGATCAGCCCACCATGCATCAACAAATTAAATAACAAATGCTATGCATATAAATATCCAACACTATTTCAATAATATTATTTCTCGATGATATTTTAAATATATCTTTATTATTTAATTAACTATTTTCTTCATTAAATAGTTAACGGATTTCTCTTAAAAAAAAAAACTACAATTTTCACCTTCAATTCTGGAAAATATCTTTATGAAAAAAACTAATGAAAAGAAACAAGACATAAATAAGTTAAAATGTCAATAAATCCTTTCACTTTGAGGAAACAATAACACATGTAACAGTGAAAAGTTTCTGAGAAGAGTACGATAGATATTATTAGTATATTACATGCAGAAAGGGCTTTACACTTTTTCATGATTGTATATATATCTTTAGTATATGTTAAGTTGCTAAGTTGATAAACCCAAGGGGCCTAACAAAATTAGGTTTTAAGAGACAAGCCCGCAAGATTCGACTAACATGCACACATGCATAGCCATAATAGAACAATGTGGATGGCATACCCTTTTTCTTTTGGGATCTTTAAACGAAAGCCAAATATCAGAGACTACAGCTATCTACTTAAGGCTATGCATGATGCATTTTTCATATGATAACAACTAAAAGCAACTTGCCAGAGGACCAATTGCTTTTCACAAGGTCCACCACATTAACACGCATTCAGAATAACAAAATAGAATGCATTATATACCTACCATGCTTATTAGCTTATGGGCCAATTAAGTATTGTTGTGATCATGGAAAGGAGCTAGACATGCATGATTATTATTCACATTAATTAATGCAACTTGATAAGCTAACCATCATTGTGTTTAAACCCTTTTATTTCTCATTAGATTAATGAAGCGTTTCATTAGCATCCATGCGTAGCTTTCTAAATTTATTAAATAAGTAAATAAAACCGATGAACATACATTAGCTTTTTATGTTCTTATTAGAAAGCTAAGATTATATAAAGCTAATAATCTTATTTATTTTATGGCAATTATTTTGGTATATATAAGACCTTTCATAGGGATGCATGCTGATTAGGTTCATGTCACTAGCAAACGCTCTTGTACATTGTATTAGATGCTATGAACCAGTCTCTTTCTCCGTACAAACATTATAAGAATATAAATCTTTTAAAATGATGTGATTTTATTTTAATATTATAAAATTATGATAAAAAATTTATTTTTCTATCTCTATTTATATAAATATAATTAGATATTAGTATAAAAAATTTATAGTGATAGTTATAAAATTAATTTTTTGAAAGAATAAAGTATCGTTTTTGTCTCCAACGTTTGGGGTAAGTCTCAAATTTGTCCCTAACGTTTCAATCGTCCTATTTAAGTCCTTAACGTTTCAAAATTGACTCAATATTGTCCTGCCGTTAGGTATCCGTTAAAAGAATTAACGGCGGGACAAAATTGAGACGATTTTGAAACGTTAGGGACTTAAATAGGACGAAAACGTTGGGGACAAAAATGATACATAGAAATAAATTTTAGTTTTATCCTTCAATAATATCAATTTTTTACTATACATAGTATTCAATTATTTTTTAATCACATATAAGTAAATTACACTTAATCACATTACTTTTATTCTAAATAAATTTATTTTTTTTATAATTTTACACTTAAAGTTATAAGTTAATATAAAAAAATTTATTTAAAGTTGGGGACAAAACAATACTTTACTTTTTTTGAAATAATTGAATCTTGATTCTAATTATTAATCATAACATAATATTTTCTCCAAATTATATGTAATAAATATTTAAAAAAAGAGAAGTGAAAATATAAATTAAAAAGATAAATAGTGAAAGTTTAAAACTAAATAAAAAAGACTAAAAAAAATATGCATATAATATATTTTTATTGTTGTTGTCGTCGTCTATATAGCCTTCAATGTACGGGTTGCATGCAGGCTAGCCCGCCCCACCCCTCCAAAAACTCGATAGTTGGCGGACTACTCCAACCTAACTCATCTACTAAGGTGGTCTCGAATTTCTACTCCATTTTGTTTAATGGCTGATTGGCGGTCCGACTGCTAAGTCCACTAAATAAAAATAATCATCAACTAAATATTTTATAATAAAATAATTCAATAAATATTGGCTAAAATATTTAATTAAATATTATTTAAATTTTTAATCAATTAAACAATGTTCAAATTATATCTTAAAGTAAAATGAACAAATATTTTAAAAACAAGCATAAAAATGAGAGTGTGTCTGCGTAGGGAGATAAAAAAATTTTTTTTGTATTATTAAGACTATTTATATTATTAAGAGGACACAAAAAGATTGTTTGACCATCCATCAATAAAAATTAGCTGGAGAGACTAAAAAAGAATATATTTGATCGACCTATAAAAAGTAAAAATAATTTCGCTATTTAGTGTCTTTAAGGATATTATGAATATTTTTTCTTTTATAAAAAGTATGCAGTGATATAGCTAAATTCAAAAGTATGAATTCTTATACCTATACAGATATAGTAAAGCCTACCTAAGTACTTTGTCTTGCGTATAATTCATGGAATAGACAAGTGTGTAGGAAAACTACACCATGCATCGTCGGGCCATGAAATGTGGAAGTTGAAGGATTCCAATTTCCTCCCACTCTCCCAAAGCATTTACAGAAAACAAACAACCACATGCCCAACTTGGCAACCTTCGCTTGCATCTATATTTTTTTTCTTCTTTATTTTCGTGCACAATACTACTTTTGGAAACAAAAAACAAACACGCTCCAATCAGGGACCGTTCTATTTGTATTTGTGTAGCCGTGTAGAGCACTACAATATTGTTTAGAATTTTAATGACTAATATACATCAATAATATTTATTTGTTTCAAATTATTAAATTTGATTTTATAATAATTTCTTACTCAATTTTATTTTAATATTTAATGATCAATTTAAGAATTTTATATTAGATGTTTATTATAATAATTAATTCTCAAAATTAAATATTTTTTAAATTAATGTAAAAAAATATTATTTATCTATTCGTAATTTTTCTTTTGAAATTATTTTTTTCGTAATATGTATTAATTAAAAGAATTTTTTTAATTATCAATATA
>NC_029785.2:135541589-135546470 GCF_000816755.2 Arachis ipaensis | reverse complement strand
CATAGAGTGTGTAATTATTTTTTTTTTTAAAGTTAAGAGAAATTCAAATTCAAAATCTCATAAAAAGATTATATTATTTCAATTATAGTTGGTTAGTTTTATAAGGTGGGTACCTATGTATACTATTTGTGTATTTAGTGTGTATATAATGACTGTGCTATATTAATTTAGGATTCCGCTAGAGAGATAATGGACTATTTGTACAATGTGTATAATGAGTTATTGAGTTACAAAATGAATATCCCCCATATTATCTAGAATAACCATCCGAATACTAGCGATAATAAATATCTTACCAAAAGCTTAAATTGATTTTGGGGTTCACTAAGGATCGAACTCTTAACTTTTCGAATCTAGCGCTCTAATACCATGTCATGATACCACTCATCCCAAAAGCGTCAACTAATAAAAAAAGGTAACACTAATGATTATATCTCTAATACTCCCTAAACTTTTATTGTACACATTGTATGCTCCTCATACTTTCCCATTAATTTATTCAATAACATCTGCCGTGTCACTAACTTTGAGGTAAGAGGGATAAATTAATAAGGTGTTTGTTACGGTATGATGATAAATTTATAAGTATCGATACGTTTAAAATATGGACAAATAATAACAATTTATGTGGAATTTATTTTCCACATCAACGTTTAATTTTTGTTTTTTTAAATATATATTATATCACCACTTTTACTAATACACCCATTTAATTAAATAAAAATAAAAAAATATTTTTTATTTAATTTTATAAAAAATCTTAAACATCTTTCTTTTATTTGATTAGACAAAAGTATCCTTTTAAATTAACGAAATTTTAGAATTCAATTAATCCTAATTTTATAGTTTCAAATAATTTAAATAACAAAACAAAAACATATTAAAAAAATAAAAAATCAAAATTTCTTCGTCTTCTCCAATTTCTCTAATCATCCGTGCCTCCTCTGAGCAAAACATATCAAAGAAAAAAAAATCAATCGTTCTTCATCTTCTCCAATTACTCCTCTGAAGCAAAGCAGTGAAAATCTCAAACCAAAACCCTAAGTTCTTTGCCGCTGCCTTGAAAATGTCCAACCAAAACCCCTTGGCTCAAACGGGTTACAAGCAGGGTGGTCTCTATCTTCTCCTTCAGGAAGAAAAGCCCGCCAATACCAATCTCGATCTTGAAGCTTTACGAAATACTTTTCATCAAGCCTTATCTCTGACTCAGTCCTCTTCTCTCTACCGAACAGTGGATGAAGAAGGATGTTACCGAGAACTTCGATTCCCGCCTCCGCCGCTCTCACTGCCACGTGGTGAACTATGTTTCCACCTGAACTGTCACCGCCATGTATATATTAACTTTTGATTCCGATTCCGATTCGGATCTTCCGCTCCGGAGCCATTTTCTCGATCTGACCCACTCCAGGGCGGTCCAGCCGTCCTCGTAGGCGCAGGAAAAGCGGTGCTCCGGTGAACGACGGTAGTTGACAGAGACGACGACAGAATTGCTTACATTGACGAGACGGCGGCGGCAAAGAACCTAGGGTTTTGGTTTGGGACTTCACTACTTTGCTTTAGAGGGGTAATTGGAGAAGACGAAGAACGATTTCAAAGAAATTCAATATTCCCACTTAAAATTCGAAAATTGGGGGAAGATGAAGCTGAGAGTGAAATAGCAAGTTACCTATGAAATTGTTCCGGTAGAAATGTAGAGCTCGACGCGGTGAACGCGTGGCCGCAAACGGTGCGGCGATCGGAGCTCGAACGGAGGAGTTACGGGAAATTGAATTTCACGTAAACGAATTTCTCTTCTTCTCTTCCCTGGGAGGCTTGCTGCGTCGCTGAGGGAAATGAAGAGAAAATGAGCCCGTGGCTCTTTTTAATGGGCTGGTCCGGTTGAACCGACAGCCCGGTTCGGGTCCGGTTCAACCGGTTCGGTCCTTTCGGTCCATTCTTGGACCGTTTTCTTCAAAATTAGTGTCAAAATTCTCGTTTCGATGAGCTCTACCCTATTTTGATATAATATTCGCATTGCTAATCCTCCTTATTAAAAAATAATTTATTAACTAATTATCTACTAATTTAACCGGGGTTTACATATGAATTTATCATCGTACCGTAGCAAACACCAATTAATAAACACAATATGTATTGGAATTTTATATTTTATATGTTATTTAATTTGTTAATATATGATAGAGTATAATTAGGATCAGCTAGTATCACTTATATTTATATAGTATATCAACGTATTTATTGTAAGATTTTATATTTTTATTGTTTTGATTTTTTTAGCATATATATACCTTTGTACATTGTACTTTTAACAACAATCTAAATAATATAATTTTTAGATTATTCTCTTATTTCTAATATGGTATCAATAGCATATGTGTTTTTTTTCTATGAATATTCGTTCATAGTCCCTTGTTTTTCTCTTCCGGCAATATTTTTTGGTCTCGTTTTTCAATCTTTTTCCGATGCTTTGGTTTGTCATCATCGTTACCACCGTCTTCGTCTTGTCGCCGCGAGTTCAACAAGCCCAGCCCTGTCGCCAGCAACAGCCGGACACGTCGCCGCAAGATTGCTGCCCGTTTCCACCGTTTTTCTTCTCCAAACGTCTCCAGCACCATTCGATCTCCAGCAACGATCAACTACGGTCCAGAGTGTGTCACGTGTCGCAGAAGCAGCGCCTCCTAGTGACCTGCAAGTCAAACCGTGACTCAATCCGACCCGGACCGCTTCGTGACCCGCGTGCCACCCTCGCGGACTCAGTGTTGACGTGGCTCCCTTCTCCACTCAACTGTCGCCACGTGTCGACCCTCCCACCCGACTCGGACCGCTTCGTGACCCGCGTGCCACCCTCGCTGACTCAGCATTGACGTGGCTCCCTTATCCACTCAACTGTCGCCACGTGTCGACCTTTTCTGCTGATGTGGCAGACAGTGGGACCCTCCCTAGGATTTTTTGAGAGCTCTTTCCGATTCTGCCGCTGTTTTCTCATTTCCGGCCCCAAATTTGTAGTTTTCTCTCCTCTCTTTAATCTTTGTATCTCTATTATGAAAAAATCAGATGTTTTTGCTGCCACAGACAGAAAGAGTAAATTCTGTTGAATGTCGCAAATGTCAATAGAAAAGTCACACTGGCTACAATTGTCCACAACTGTTCTTCCATTACTGCAAGCTTTCATGACATTTTATTACTACATGTCCTACTCGCCTACCACGTCCTGATCATCTCAAGTATCATTCTCATCCCAACTTCTCCAAGAATGTGTCTGCTTCTGCTGTTGCTGCTACTATTGAATCTACCACCTCTATTCCTCTTAACCCGTCTCCTGTCTCTCTATTTGATATTGCGTCTCTTCTTAAGCATCTTCTCTCCCTTTTTGGTAATACTCCTGCTACTTTTTTGACTCCTCCAGGTAATTCTAAATGGTATTTTGACTCTGGTTGCTTTAATCACATGTCTCCTTTGCATCATCTTTTCTCGTTTTTGTCTACTACTACAAAATGCACCAAATGTCAATACTGCTAATGGTTCCCTTTTGCATGCGACACACAAGGGTTCTATTTTTCGATCAACTCTTAATCTTCCTGATACTTATTATATTCCCAAATTGAACTTCAATCTTATTTATGTTGGTCAACTTGTTGATCTCGATTTTGATGTCAATTTTTTTTTATTTCTGGTTGTTGTGTATAGGATCATCGGACGGGACAAATCATCGGGACTGGATGTAAGGTTGGAAGGTTGTTTGAACTTGAGAATCGTCATATTCCTCTTGTGCCAACTCTCTGTACTACTTCTTCTCCATCTACCCTTCACTTTTGGCATCACCGTCTTTCCCACAGCTCCTTTGGAAATATGCGTCCTTAGTCAGGATTACAGATAGTCGCACTGAGTCTGCTCCCCTTGAGCCTAATGTTTGATTTACTCCTATGGATAGCACTGTTTTGGATAATTCTACTCTTTATCGACAGTTAATTGGAGGTCTCATCTACTTGACTATCACACATCCAGACATCGCCTATCCAGTTCATGTTCTTAGTCAGTTCTTATCAGCTCCTCGTACTACTCACTTTGCGGCCGTTCTTCGCATTCTTCGCTATATCAAAGGCACTCTGTTTCATGGACTTCATTTCATCTGCTCATTCATCTTTATCCCTTCAGGCATACTTAGATGTTGATTGGGCTGGTGATCCCATTGATTGTCATTCTACTACTGGTTATTGTTTGTTTCTTGGTGACTCTCTCATTTCTTGGCAAGCAAAGAAGAAAACGTTCACTGCTCGCTCAAGCACAGAAGCTGAATATCATGCTTTCGCTGACACCACTACTGAGGTTGTCTCGATTCGTTGGCTTCTCAAAGACTTGGGTGCTCCTCGGTCGTCCCCGACTGATGTTTTTTGTGACAATCGCAGTGCTATTCAAATTTTTCATAATGATGTTTTTTATGAACGCACCAAACACATTGAGATTGATTGTCACTTTGTTCGTCAATGTCTACTTATTGATGTTGTTCATCTCATAGCTGTTGGAACTCCGGATTAGACTGCAGATATCTTCATGAAGGCTCATCATCCTACTCGTTTTCGAACTCTAATATCCAAACTCAAGATAGTATATTGAGCTCCCACTTGAGTTTGCGGGGGATGTTAGAGTATAATTAGGATCCATTAGTATCACTTATATTTATATAGCATATCTGTGTATTTATTGTAGGATTTTGTGTTTTTATTGCTTTGATTCTTCTAGCATTTATATATACTCTTGTACATTGTACCTTTAATAACAACCTAAATAATACACTCTTCAGATTATTCTCTTGTTTTTAACAATATAAAAATTAATTTATTATGTATTAGTATTTAAAAATATAAAGAATTAATTTTTAGT
>NC_029785.2:135534762-135540542 GCF_000816755.2 Arachis ipaensis | reverse complement strand
TATTTATTATTCTATAGGACTTTATTAGTATTTTTATTAGGGACTAATTTATCTAAAATATAATTTTTTAGGGATTTATTTGTCATCTTAGTATATTGATAGTTAATAAGAATCAATTAATTTATTTATTTTCTGATAAAGAAAGTATATATAAGACTTTAATTTAATGGGAGCTACTCAAATAAAGACGTCTAAAACATCTTTTTTTTAAAGATGTTTTCTAGTAATTAAAATTTAATACAAATAACTGATTAAATCGTGTTATTTTTGTCAAAATTGGATTAGACAAATCCATTTGGCCAAAAAATCGATAAACTAAATCTTGAACTGATCTAAATTAATATTTTTGTTTATAGAAAATAACTACAACACCTTTATTATAAAAAATGACAAAATACGTTTATTTTATATATATATTAATTTTAAGAACCATAAATTCTAATCCTTCTCTTCTCTCTATGCCGTCATAGTAATATATAATTATATATGTGTGGTCCATTTATATATATTCGTATGGATCGGAGGAGACCACGTCCTTGGCGAAACTGAAAGGGTGTTGCTATTCTATTTTGTGAAATCCGAACGATGAACCCCACAGACAAGGCAGCGACTAAATCCAGAGGTAGGAGGAAAGAAAAATTAATAATAGATATGAGAAATAGTTGCATGTGATAGGGATATCATAATACGACAATAATAATGTTTGCAAGTTAATCAGATACGGAAAAAGTGAAAGTTAATGTATATAGAAACTTTTTAATTTGAGGTAATATATGTACACATTAGGTCTTTGTCAAACAAGATTTTCAGCCTGTATATGTTCGACGTGACTCTTAGGAGAACAGTGTAGCCTTCAACTAGGTGTCGGTATATAGAGGAATAACTAATAGGAGGATATTTGTATATGCAAAACAATAAAATAAAATCTCTCACATGAATCACATTATTAATTAGAAGCATCACGGTGCTTCGACTCAGTTTTGTTCAAATCATATCCCGCCAAAAACAAATTAAATAATCAACTAGCTAATCATATTATGACTTTGTTTGAGGTGCACCACACATATATGTTCCTTGCGAAAACACTCAAAAATCGGGAATCTTTGGTGGTCTTAGTGGAATGCACCCGCTTTTGTCTGGGTACATTAAAATTAATTATTAAAATTAGAGTTTAATTTATTTTTAATATATATTTATATTTTAATATATATTTTATATTAATAATTAACTTTAATAACTGATTTTAATATACATATAAAATAGATATTTATCCTATTATTATCTCTGTTTCTTTGAATAGATGCAAAAAAATGGAAAGCAGTGGTCCCTTGGAATAATAGGATCAGAGGGCCCAAGACCTAGCCTAAAGCGCTTTTTGTTGGGCCATAATTTGGGCCATTAAAATGTTACTGTGTCATGCTTTAGAGGATCACTCTCCGCCCTTTTTGTTGACACATCATGGGCTAACCGAACAGGCTTGCAAATTGCAAGTGTTATTCATCCTAAATCCTCAATAGCGTATTGTTTTATTGCTACAGGGGTTAGGTAGTATATAAATGTTATTAGGTGTGTATTAATTTCTTACCCTTGGTTCACTCCGATTAAGCAGGCATGAGAGATTCGAATCCCACTTTGTACATATAACAATCTTTAAATAGAATTTCGATTTGCAACGGATTAGTCCTCTGTTGGGTTAGGAAATACCATGGGTAAGCAAAAATAAAAATTTCTTACTCTTGGTCATGGGTGAGTATTAATTTGAAAGCAGGGAATGTTTGTAGCATTGGGGTATAATCTTGGGTGAGGAAGGGTTGTTTTTGTTTTTCGGTGTGGGCCGGTTCCTCTGGCCCAATACCAGACCCAAAAGAAAAATTCTGGCATACCAAAAAAAATACTGAAATGGCATACCATACCTTATTTTTTTTTTTCCGTAGATTTGCAAACAAGGATAAATGGATAATCTTTTCTGTTAAGCAATAAGCATATCATTTTTCACGGATAATGGAAGAGAAAAGTCTATGAAGCACCAAGAGTTTAGTTAGATAGAGTGGGGTCGAGTCAAGGGTTTTGGCTGGTTCACATTATCACCTTATTGCAGTTGAAGACAAAAGGTTCCCTTTCGTTTTCGCATTTACATTTAAATATTTTATTATGAAAAATTCTTAAATGTTTCGAAAGTGCAAGAGAATTGTATTATAATCAATAATATAACTGTATTTTAGGTAAAAAAATATATATATTAGTGCTAAATTCTATTTTAAAATATCATTTTTATTCTTAGTTATAAGCATACCAATAGTATTTTTCACCAAACATAAAAAAATATATATCAATATGCTGCTCCTTTACTATCACAAAAATTACTTTTAACCACAAATTTTTAATGGTAATAACATAATATTTATACATGTAGCTAATTTTAATATATTGGTATATGTTTTATAAAACATATATACTTCTTACATCTCATATTTGTTTAATATGAAGTAAACTGTAATTATATACTGATGGGAAGTTTACAAATTACAAGTATTTGAATGAATAATGGCTATAAGTGAAGATTAAAAAGGTAGTTGTAATGGTTTATATTATTTTTAAAAGTTATTGTGGTGAGAAAACTTATTTAGTTATTTATAATCAAACAAGTAGTAGTACTAACTTACACTTCAATTTTTATACCTTAACTAGTTTAAATTTGATCATCCAACCTATAAACACTTCAATCCTCTTATGAGCTGCGGGTAACCCTAAATAAGGCATGCATACACATCTGATCTCTAATAACTAGTGAAGTGCAGTCAAGTCGGTATTTCATAGAGATTATGCATATTTTAATTTGTATGCACCACCAAACTTTATTTACTCTTTTTTTTTTTCTTCAAAGAATTAGTACCGGAGAATTTCACCACCTCATGCATGAAAGACTATATATGTATATAATCCCGCTATGTTTTTTTTTTTACCGAAGATATGAAGACTCGAACCCGCAATCTCTTAATTGAGTATGGGGAGACTATGCCATTTGAGCTATTGCTTCTTGGCATATAATCCCGCTATGTTACCAACAACATTTTTGCCAACTTCTATTTATAATTGTATTTAATGAAAGTGTCTTTATAGATGTGTCTAATAAAAATATCTTTTTTATAGCTGTGCTTAATAAAAGTGTCTTTATAAATATATTTTCTAGATGTATATCTTTATATATGTATTTAAAATATAATAATTAATTATTGTTAGCAATAAGTTGACAGATATAATATGTTGGTACCTTATACTTTTCCATATGTATATAACTCTTCAATCACTAAACCATTCGTCGTTATTTTCAGTAAGCTTTAATTAGTAAATACTTTTTAGATGTTTCTAACCAATCAAACACCACCACCCCCATCCACCGGCGCCGGAAAAAAAAACTTTATTATTATTATTGTTGTTGTTACTACTTTTGATGTATTCAAGTTCAATCCAATTTTAAAACAACCTTGATGCATCATAATCACTAGAATGTTACTGGCAATTAAAAGAGATGATAACACGTTTTATCACGCGTACAACATTAAGAAATTAAGGTGTTCCGTTATTAATTACTTAAGGCGCATTCTTGTAAAGTAAAAAGTGAGGAATAATTATTAGAAGCCTTTATCATCTCATTGCATTTCAATTTAAAAAGGACCGGTGATGATGATTGTTGAGCCTTTGTCTGGGCTATTTAATGGATTCATAAGCTGATGCTCCATATCAAGGTTCACATGGTCAGAAAATACTTCTATATATATCTCGATCAAAAAGTATATGTTGTCAATAAATTTCATTTATATTACAAATTCCTCATTTTAATATAGCTTAGAGTACATTACTAGTGAATGTAGAAAGATTAATTGGTCACATAAATTTGCCTATAATAATTAAGCTGAAAATTATTTTCTACTTCAAGTTCAAAACTTCACCCAATTGTTATAAATAAATTCCATGTGTGTGTTCATAATTTTTCGAAAAGTATGTAATGCATAAATACACATGTATAGTATTTAAGAGCAGGCCTAATCGAGATTAAACAAGAAAAAGAAATCATGTAGAGTTTTTTGTTAATTAGTCCTTGTCATAATGCAATTTGGTCTTGCGTTAGTTAAACATATGCATGTTATTAACATCCTCTTCTCTTATATTTGCCTCAATAATGCAAAATCTTCATCCGTTTCTTGGCTAAAATCAGCTATCACAGCCTGGACAATTAATACTCCACATGGCATAATAAGATATTGATTTATCACTACAAATTATTTTTCTCTCTTCATAGATATGTGTTCTTTTTGGATCATCTGATCTTAACGAGATAAATATAAAATACACATAGCACACATGCATAAACCTTTTGGATTTAAACGCATACATTATTGCTCGCTTTAGTTTCATGAAATATATATACATATCATGAAAAAAGAAAGAAATTAAAGAAAAGAGAAGCTTAATTCAATTGACTTACATAGCATATGATATGATATTTATATATGTTTTCCTCTGTACAGTGCTTTAATGTATATATGGGAGCGCCTCTTTTTCTCTTTGGCCTCTAGCTTGCAAAGAGAAATAATGAAGTATATGAAGAAGCGAGAAATAAAAAAATAAAAATAATAAAAACAGGATATAATAAATAATAAAGGCATTAATGGAGGATAATAATAATCAAGGATATGGATTTATGATGAGTTGTGATGCAGTGACAAGGTATCTCATAACTTCAATTTGAGCTCTGAGTGATTCTATGTAATCTAGGGTTTCTTCAACCAAACACCCCTCATCAATCGATTCTCCACCTGGCAACAGATTCTTCAGCTTTCTTGTTCTCTTCTCCGCCAACCTCTTGGCGATGCAACTCGCTGACATCTCCTTCTTCGCGCTCTTCACCTTCGGCCTTCTCCTTCTCATCATCAACATCTTCTTTCTGCTTCTGCTGCTATTGTTCTTTGAGGATCCTGTTAACGTGTCTCCGGAACTGGAAGCGTTGGCAATCAGAGCCTGGCTCCAGCGTGTGGTTTTGTCCCTGGTGGAAGCCATGGCTATATCTGCAGAGAGCTTTATGGCTTTCTTTCTCTCCAAGAAGCTCATGTTCTTCTTCTCATCACAGCTGTATCTTCTAAGACCTGTTATCCATTTCCGCAGGAATTCCTGCTTCACCGACCTTTGATTACGCATTCTGTAAATCAAATTAAACAATTAATTAATCTGGATCCAGCTAGGTTGAACAATAATCTAAGATTATAGTACGTACCTTAAGTTTTGGTGAAAATTGTTTGGAAGATGAGAGAAGAGAGAATGTGAAGGGAAGGGGAATTTATGTGCGTGGTAGAAAGAGAGAGTAGTGGTGGGCCTTTAAGAGAAAGACACAGCACATGCTGGCACATGGAGTCCATGGCCCACTACCCAAACCCTAACAACAGAATAAATAAATAAATAATTATATAAAAAGAAAGCATTTAATTTGGATTAGTGGTAAACAAGAATAAAGGTGCTTAATGCAAACCTAACCTAACCTCAGTATCTTTGTTTTCAATACAAACAAAAATCCCTCACTAAATACGCCTCACTCCCAAACAACCTCCTTATGGCCCGCCCCTGCCACTCCGTGAGCCCATGATTTATCATCAACTTCCATCTATTATTTCTAATTTTAATTCATTTTTCTCTCTTCATCACACCCACACACATATATATAAACTTTAATTTCAACCAAAGGTCATCATGTATTATGTCACATTCTCCGATATCAGATTGCTTAA
>NC_029785.2:135516334-135525994 GCF_000816755.2 Arachis ipaensis | reverse complement strand
TTTTGACCTGTTAGATTAAAAGATAGCATGGAAAAAAATTCAACCTCGCTCATTGAACTGATTATGAAACATTTGATATACATATGCACGTCATTATCGTAGAAAGTTTGTTTATTGTTTGCAAATTATAATAATTAATCTTAATGGCTCAAAGATAGATAGATATTTTCTTTCATTCTATTCGCACTCTAGTATTTAGGAAGAAGAGATTGAGAAAATCCTGTGATCTCTCTCTTCTTTAATTTATCTTTTCCCCCTTCAAAATTTGATTGCAGTAAAGAACTACATCAAAGCATATATAGAAGTTGGCATAAAATGCACATTTATGTGGGATTGGTTAACATACATGCACAGTGTATTTTGACCTGTTAGATTAAAAGATAGCATGGAAAAAAATTCAACCTCGCTCATTGAACTGATTATGAAACATTTGATATACATATGCACGTCATTATCGTAGAAAGTTTGTTTATTGTTTGCAAATTATAATAATTAATCTTAATGGCTCAAAGATAGATAGATATTTTCTTTCATTCTATTCGCACTCTAGTATTTAGGAAGAAGAGATTGAGAAAATCCTGTGATCTCTCTCTTCTTTAATTTATCTTTTCCCCCTTCAAAATTTGATTGCAGTAAAGAACTACATCAAAGCATATATAGAAGTTGGCATAAAATGCACATTTATGTGGGATTGGTTAACATACATGCACAGTGTAGTGTTTGGCTGCCATACACAATTCTAATGCATCATGTGACATGTTCTCAACTCCTAATTAAATAATGAGAAATATTTGGTAACCAATGAAAGTTAGTTAAAATTTATCTAAATTTTCTATTTTTTAATTTATTTTATTAATGTTGATTCAGTATCACTTATTTTGTTTCTTTTACGCACATAACTGTAATTGATTATTTTGGTAATTACATTTAATATGGAAACGTTCATACGCTTTAAATGTGGTGATTCATTTATAGGATGTGTTCTAGGATTTATCTATTTTGTGTTTTGAGAGTATATGTTATAAATTAAAAATATAAAAAATGTTAATTTTTAATATATTTATTTAAAAAATTTAAATATTTTTATTAATAATAATAATCTTATTCTATGCTTTTAGGACATAAATTAGTTAAATTCTGTGTTATATATAATTATAATAAAAACATCCTATGAAGAATGCAAATTAACTAACGTCCTTTAAATATAAAAGCTTATTAGTAATACATTTACTTTTAAGTTCTAACACCCCAAAAGAAAAGAGCATATGCCATGAAATTGAAATAAAAAATTCATCATCAAAATTTTTGTAAGTGTTCAATTTTTATTCATGATATAATAAATTTTTTTATAAGCATTGTGTTTATTTTTTCATTTATTGGTTGTTATTTTTTTTTAATCTTTGTCCTTTTATTATTTATTTACAGTCCCTTTCAAATATCAATCATTTCATTGTTTTTTTCTATATTTTATTTTTTATTTTTTATTTTATAACGATCAATAAGTAAAAATATAAGTTGTATAGTAAAATTTGTGAAAATATCATTAACTTAACATTTATAACTTTACAGACATAACATCCATAATTTCATACTCTTAATTTCATATTCATAAAAAAATGTACATTATAAATTTTTATCTAATGAGTTAATAATTAATTTAATTACTCTATTAATTCCTATAATTTCACTAAATTTACAATTAGATCCTTATATTTTTTTTAATTGGTTCCTACATTGCTTTTAATTTTATAATTATGTTCTTTTTATGTAAAAATATTGAAATTAACGAAATATTTTTTCCAAAAAATATGTGGTTAAAAATCTAATTAGGTATTTCATTGTGGATAATTCAATTTGTGAAAAATATTCAAATAACTGTAACATTTTTTACACTAAAAATGATCTATTTACAAAATTAAAAATAGTGTATCGTAGGGACCTAATTGAAAAAAATAGAGACTTAATTACAAATTTGATGAAATTATAAGAATTAACAGAGTGATTAATAATTACATTAAAAAATCTATTTCATAATTTTCTTTCATATTTTATTTTCATTTTTTATTTTATAATATATCAATAGCTTTTTTATGTATTTGATTTTCAATAAATTGAGACTAATTGAATTTGAGATTTTGGATTTTTTATAAAATGTTTTATAGTGATTTAAAAATATTTTCCAGGATAAATGATATAATGATTTAAGACTTTCATTTGGAATAAAAATTGTAAAATTATGTATGTAATAAACTAATAAAGAAAAAACTTTAGGATTTAATTAACATAAAAATTGAATTAATTTTTGGTATAATTAAATAAAAAAAATAATTATAAAAAAATTAATTATGTCAATAATTAAAAAAAATAATTTACACTCTCTTATAAATACAAATATTATTGATCATGTATTTTTATTTATTGTCTATAATATTTTCATTATCTAGCCTTCCTTTTCTTTATTATTAGATATCTTCCCTATATGTAATTAGAAAGTCCAAAGCCTAGATACTTTAGTCATTGCTTGGAGCCTTTATTTTTATTCATTAATTCAAATAATAATTAATAAATATTAAATAAGATAATTTTTTTTTCTTTCTAACATTATATATATAGTTTAGATTAAGGAGAAAACTGGCCTCAACTTAGGCTGGTACATATTTCTTGATTCACTGAGTTCATCACGTCTATATTAATCAACGGATATATAGGCTTAACACATGAAATTATTTAAAATTAGAAATGATAACCTTGTATGATGATTAGTAAAAAAGTGGTGATGAAGAGAATGAAATATCCGTTGGTATGTATAAAGTTATTTGTTCCTTCTTGTGAATGCTACGCAAGCAACATAAAAATATGCATATAATAAGTATGATGATGGAGAATAATGAATTAGGTATAGCTAGGGTTAAGGTAGTATGGAATTGAAGAGAAGAAAAGAAATTTGGCAGGATCCGAAAAACATGGTGATAATAAGAGCAGTAGATAATATATAAGGACCCACAGTAATTTCAATTTGGAAAAGTATAAGTAATCAACAAGATTTTTGAACAATGTGAATTAATAGAGTTAAAAGAATAAATTTAATTAATAACATTAAATTAGAATGTAATATATTTTTATTTGATTGGTAATTGTTTATGTTGTTCAAAATTTTCATTGTTTAGCTAGTGCTCCCTTTCGAATTTGTGGTGTGACTTGGGATTTGGCATTGCCTTACAGAAAGAAAAAGAGCACAATGCAATCCCCACATGCTCTCCACATGGCCCCTTTCATTTCAAAAGTGTATGCCCCCCACCCCTCTCTCTTCTCTTCTCTTAATTTTAATTATAAAAAATATATATAATATATATGATTAAAATTAACGGTAAAAAATTATTGATACACCGATATAATGGTACACATAAAAATCTTCCTAATCTTTCATCACTTGCTATAAAGACAGCTACTTCACCTAAATCGTGATTGCCGCTTTAATTTTCCAACAATTGGATTATCAAAACTATGCTACTTTATCTTGTATCTTGTACATATATTGATTTTGATCTTGGACATATATTGATTTTTAGTGAATAAAAATATCTATCTTCACGCAAAATAATAGTAAAAATATCTTTTACTAAATTAGTTACTATAATAAATATTAATATTGTAGTCACTATATTCGTATGAAAATGTCTTCGTGTAAATAATTATTATTAAATTGTTTATTAATATTATTAGTTATTAAAAATAAATAAATCTAATTAAAGCTTTAAAAATTAACTTAAACCGTAAGAATTATTATAAGACACTGAAAAAAGGTGATTTTGATTCCTCCTTCTTAATGTATTTGCATAATTCTTGTGTCTTAAAAAGGAGTGGAGTATCATCGTATACTTATTTGATTATTTCCAGGCAATCCAGCAATGCGTGCTGAGATTGCTGCCACATCTCTCCTTAATTCATTTAATGATTAAATATCGAAGAGTAGTGAAATTTAAAAAATTGAGTAAAGTATCGTTTTTGTCCTCAACGTTTGGGGTAAGTTCTATTTGTATCCCTAACGTTTAAATCGTCCTATTTGTATCCCTAATGTTTATAAAAGTGATTCAATGTTATCCTAATATCAATTATACTAACAAATCATATTATATTTTTCAATTATTCTTATTTGGATATATTCATTCTCAATTAGGTTTCACTTGAATGTGTTCGATTTTAATATTATACTCACTATTTGTGTTTAGATTCAATTATGTCCCTAGAAAAGTGAATTATGTAAATGTTATAGGAATTAGTTTCAACTCTTGATGAGCTATTTTTCGAAGTGGATCATCGATTCTATCCCAGACATTTGTATTCTAACTCCAAGAAGAGATTTTCAATACTCAAACTAAAGCGCTCATGATGTGTAATTGACGGCAGGATAACATTGAATCACTTTTACAAACGTTAAGAATACAAATAGGACAATTTAAACGTTAAGGACACAAATAGAATTTATCTCAAACGTCGAGGACAAAAATGATACTTTACTCTAAAAAATTGAATATGCATATAAAGTAGTATTTGTTCTTAGATACTAAAACTGAGATTTAATATTATGTTTGGTAGCTTGAGTCTAAAGACGTAAAATTTTAATTTCTTCATTACTTTAAAAAAAATAAAGACTGTGAAAATTGAAATTTTTAAAAATAGAAATTAAAATTTTAATAATAATATTTATTTTAAAAAATATTTTTATCCAACTTTTATATATATTAGGATTTTATAAGGCTAACTCTACCATAAAAATTAAGTTAAAAGGACAAGACTTGTTAATTAGTTGTTAAGCACTTGTTATATGCTAAATAGGAGGAGCATGGTTATATATATGGAGAGCTAGAAAGAAAAAAAAGAAAAGAAAAGAAAAGAAAAGTTTGGCATAGTCCGAGAAAGAAATAGGAATGAGAAAGAGAAATGTGAAGGGAGGGTAGCAAAAGAGGAATGGGACCAGAGGAAGTTGCAAAATTCATGTATGTTTAGGAAAATGAAGGGAAGCAACACCCAACAGGATCG
Source organism: Arachis ipaensis (assembly GCF_000816755.2). Taxonomy (NCBI): domain Eukaryota; kingdom Viridiplantae; phylum Streptophyta; class Magnoliopsida; order Fabales; family Fabaceae; genus Arachis; species Arachis ipaensis. Next base: position 135,520,954 of record NC_029785.2, on the reverse strand, counting down.
GATGCTTATGCATGCGTCCCAAACTTTGTCGCCATCTATCTTCCTTCAATTCTCTCCCTTCTTTTAAGGCATTCATTTTACGCTTTCTTTCTCCAAATCCAAATCCACCTTTAATTATTTCCTGGTCTTCCTTTGAATATACATGTGGGATTTAGCTAACTCTTAGCTGCTAGCTACTCCATTCATGATCGATATTCATTATTGTTAGAAACAAGAAAGCAATCTAAAGAAAGTATTTTGTATATTATTCAAGTTGAGAAAAAGTATAATGTACAAAAGGTATATATAGCTGTTAGAAGAATTAAAGTAATAAAAGCATATAATCCTACAATTAATATACAGATACGCTATATAAATACAAATGATACTAATTGATCTAATTTGATTCTAATTATTCTCTTAACATCCTCTCTCAGATTCAAGTAGGAGTTAATGATACCATCTTGAGTTTGAATAACAGAGTCCGGAAACGAATCGGATGATGAGCCTTCGTGAAACTATCAGCAGTTTGATCCAGTGTTCCAACAGCGATGAGACGAATAGCATCAATAAGGATACGTTACCGAACAAAGTGACAATCAATCTCAATGTGTTTGGTGCGTTCATGAAACACATCATTATGGGCAATCTAAATAGCATTGCGGTTGTCACAAAAAATCAGTTGAGGATGACTAAGGAATACCCAAGTCTTCGAGAAGCCAACGAATCAAGATAACTTCAGCAGTGGTGTCAGCGAGAGCACGGTATTCAGCTTCTGTGCTTGATCAAGCAGTGAATGTTTGCTTCTTAGCTCGCCAGGAAATGAGAGAGTCGCCAAAAAATAAACAATAACCAGTAGTGGAACGACGATCAGTGGGATCACTAGCCCAATCAGCATCTGAGTACGCCTGAAGGGATAAAGATGAATGGGCAAAAAAATAAAGGCCAAGGAATAAGGTGCCTTTGATGTAGCAAAGAATGTGAAGCACTGCCGCATAGTGAGTAGTACAAGGAACTGACAAGAACTGGCTAAGAACATGGACCAGATAGGTGATGTCTGGTCGGGTGACAGTTAAGTAGACGAGTCCTCCAACTAGCTGTCGATAAAGAGTAGGATTATCCAAAACAGTTCCATCCATAGGAGTAAATCGAACATTAGGCTCAAGAGGAGTAGACTCAATGCGACTATCTGTGATTTCGGCTCGAGTAAGAAGATCTGAAGCATATTTAGCTTGAGAGAGATAGATGCCATCATCGGTGGATATGACTTCTAGATAATAAAAAATAGCTGAGAGAACCAAGATCTTTCATCTCAAAAGTACGCTGAAGGAACGCCTTGAGATCAAAGATACCATCAACATTATTTCCAGTAATGATCATGTCATCAACATACAGAAGTAGGAGAACAACTCCACGTTTGCTTTTACGAATGAAGAGAGCATTCTCATGAGGGCTGCACGTGAAACCAAGATTGCATATGGTAGTGCTGAACTTGTCAAACCATTCACGAGGTGCTTGCTTAAGTCCATAGAGTGTCTTGCGAATGAGACAAACTTTGCTAGAAGGACAAGGATAACCTGGAGGGGGTTTCATATACACCTTCTTTTTTAAATCTCTATTAAGAAATGTATTCTTCACGTCCATCTGACTAAAAGGCCATTTTTTTACCGCAACAATGGCAAGAAGAGCTCGAATAGTCAATACCATACTCTTGTGTACAACCCTGAGCAACCAATCGTGCCTTATAATGGTCAAAAGAACCATCAGAGCGAGTCTTGATCTTGTATACCCATCTTCTCCCAAAACTTTCTGATTAGAAGGAGAATCAACCAAATCCCAAGTGTGTGCTTTTTCAAGTGCCTGTATTTCTTCCTGAATTACTTGTTGCCAATTTGGATTTATGGAGGCTTCTCTGAATGACTTAGGTTCGTGTTGATAAAGAATAGTAGAAAAACAATGATAATCAATAAGATGAGGAGGTGGATTTCTTACCCTATAATAACAAGTGGGAGGAGGCATGACGGTAGGAGCAGGATTGTTGTCCGGTCTGGAATCATTGGGAGATGGAGAAGGCAGAAGAATAGGAGGATGTAGAGCGTAACTTGAGATAGAACCTGTAGAATCATCACTAGGAAAATGATCAATATTGGGGTTAGTGAAAAAAGGTGACTGAGTAGGAGGAATGGACTCAAAGGAGGATAACCGAGAAAACATGTGATGCTCCCAGAAGACAACATGAAGAGATATACGAATACGTTTAGAGAGAGGATTCCAACAACAATAATCCTTGTGTTCAGTGCCATAACCAAAGAAACAATACATACGAGCCCAAGGTTCAAGTTTACTATGTTAATGAGGCTGAAGAAGAACAAAACAGACACAACCGAAAACTCGAAGAGAACTATAATATGGAGAAGTATGATAAAGACACTCAAAGGGAGTAACGTTACCAAGAACAAAAGAAGGGAGTCTATTGATAACATGAACAGCAGTAAGAACAGTTGCATCCTAAGTACGCTCAGGACACGAAGAAGAAAGAAGCATTGCACGAACAGAGTTAAGAATGTGACGGTGTTTGCGTTCAACTCGGCCATTTTGTTGAGATTTACCAGGACAAAAAAACTCAGACAAAGTGCACTGTTCTGCAAGAAAGGTTAAAAGTTTGGAATCATGGTATTCCATAGTATTATCGCGTCAAAAAATCTTAAATGACCGTGGAAAACTGAGTTTTAATCATAGTGGCAAAGTTAATATAAATATGAGGTAACTCATGGCGATTAGGTATCAAATAAACCCAGGTAAAACGTGAATAATCATCAATGAAAATGACAAAGTATCGAGCTCCGCCCATAGAAGCAGTAGGAGCGGGGTCCCAAACATCAGAGTGAATGAGATCAAAAGGAGAGCAAGCAAGAGAGGAATTATTGTGAAAAGATAAAATGGGTTTTTTGGCAGTTTGACAAGAAATGCAATAAAAAAAATATTTGTTAGGAACCTGACCCAAAATACCCTGAAACAGAAGAGGACGCAATTTTCCTAAGGAGCTGTGGGCAAGACGTTGATGTCATAAGTGAAGGGTAGATGGAGAAGAAGTAGCACAGAGGTTTGGTACAAGAGGAATATGAAGATTCTCGAGTTCAAATAACCTTCCGACCTTACGTCTAGTCCCAATGATTTGTCCCGTCCGACGATCCTGTACACGACACGTGGTGGGCGAGTAGGACAGGTAGTAATCAAATGTCCTGAGAGATTGCAATAATGACAGAACAGCTATGAATAATGGTAGCTAATATGACTTTTCTAGTGGTATGTGTGACATTCAACAGAGGGACAGTCGGAGAAGAGGTGCCCGAAACAGTTACAGTTTCGATAGAAGTTACCCTTTTTGTCTGTGGCAGCAAAAATATCTGACTTTTCCAAAATATTAGTCATAGAGATCAAAGAGAGGAGAGAAAACTACAATTTCAGAGCAGAAAATGAGAAATCTGAGTGCAAAATCGAAAAGAGCTTATCAAAAAACCTTAGGGAGGGTCCCATTTGTCTGCCACGTCAGCGCCACATCAACAGCTACGTCAACATATGGATGACACATGGCGTCGTATGAGTGGAGCGAAAAGCCAGGTCAGCCACGTCAGCTAAAGCGCGGGTCAGCCAGTGGATCAGGCCGGGTCGTGCGTAGGTCAGTTGAAGCGTCTGGAGAGGAAACAAATGAGGTGGGCAGCGAGGTTGCGGCAGCGCATGAGGGCGCGTTCGGTGGCGTCAGGTGGCGAGTCTGGCGGCGTTGAAATCTTGACGAAGAGACGAACACGATGGTGACGAACCAAAGCGTCGGAAAAGATCGAAAAACGAGAACAAAGAAGCACTGTCAGAAGAGAAAAATAAGGGGACTATGAATGAATTTTCATAGAAAAAAAAAGGACTTAAACTATTGATACCATGTTAGAAACAAGAGAGCAATATAAAAAAAGTGTTTTATCACTTTGCGTATTATTCAGGTTGAGAAAAAGTACAATATATAAGGGGTCTATATAGCTGCTAGAAGAATCAACATAATAAAAATATAGAATCCTACAATTAATATACAAATACGTCATATAAATACAAATGATACTAATTGATCTAATTTGATTCTAATTATTCTCTTAACAATTCCCATTTTCCTTTTCCTCACTAACAACAGCTCCGTTTAAAATCTCTTTTAATGGTCTTCTTTTAAAGCTTAAATTTTATGTTTAATAAAAACTTTCTAATCTCATTTTACTCTAATGAATACTTATTTATATCGAGGATAGTTAAATCGTTGTATGGAAAGTTAGTTCGAGTCCTAGGGTCCGAACTATGGTCCACTTGGATTTAGTGACTCAACCGTGTGGTTCTATACTGTTTTGACGGACTATGTCAGAAGTTTAATCCAGTGAAATCGCTGCAATAAAAATTGGATTTGGATCCTCTAAAGTTTGAATTTCACTTTAGAGAATAAAGTATGATCTCTTACCATTAATTTTATAGGTAGGACCAATAATAAATATAAAAAAAAATTATTCAAGAATGAAAGATCACACTTTACTCTCTAGAGTGAAATTCAAACTTTAGAGGATTCAAATTCATAAAAATTACTTTTAATGACAATATAATAAAATG
>NC_029785.2:135511069-135516325 GCF_000816755.2 Arachis ipaensis | reverse complement strand
TTAATAGCTATTATTATTACTAAAAACAAAATGAATGACAGTTAAAAATATTATTTCTAGCCGTGGATGGCGAGACCAACTTTTGATTGGCTCGTGTTATTTGACTCATTATATAGATCTAGGTATAAACAGAACTGATTTATTAATGAATAATCTTCGGAATGTTACAAAATATCTTACAAATTCACGTGTAATGTGTAACTTTAATTATAATGTTTCTGCTTAGGCTTGATTTATAGTTGAAATACTCGGGTCAAACAGTGATCTTTAATATTAACTGTTTGTTGACCAATAAGAATTGTAGGTTTGAGTTTAATTTGGATCATTATTAATAATTACAATCATACTGTATTGAAATTAGTTTTAAGAATAAAATATAGGACAATTCACTTAAATAAATCATTTAAAAAAAATATTACTCAAATACAACTTTTTAAATACCAAGATCGAAATGTAATTTTTTATATTATTATAAAACTTTTATTGTCAGTAGCAGTTTACAGGAGCACATAAACCGCTATTGACAACCACAGTTTATATGGAAGGGGCACTGAATAGAAACTACTATAGGCAGCAGCGATTTTTATGGACGCTGGCTTGGACATAGTAGTAATTTATATGTTGTGATGCGTGAACGTAAACCGCTGAAAGCAGTAGCAGTTTATGTTGAATTTGTGTATATGGTGGTTGGCTATATATATCCCTCCTAGGCATTGAGGTAGAAGTGGAGTGTCATTTTTCACAAATGGATAGTGAGGAGAGTTATTCTGGCTCTAGTGCATTGATCTGGAAAAATTCAAAAAAACAAAAGACACAGTGTTAAATTTACAGATAGAAAACCGCTTAGTCTTTTTATTCGGTCGTTGAGCACGTTGGTAGAGATAAAAAGCAGCATATTATAGAAGTTGGGTGTGTGTGGGACAAAGTGAGTAAAGAAGTTGTTTTACAAGATTCCTGTAACAACCCAATTTTCGACAGGTCTGGATCACTGCCAGTCATCAGGTGTCACCTCCCAGTCATCCTATAGAATTCTAGACTCGATAATATTTACTACCTATGAGCCTTTCGTACTAACGGAATCGCGTATGTTAGCTTATTTTTATCATATGTTTTTCTTAGTAAACCCATTAGCAGCAACCAAAACGGCATCGTTCAAACATACATTACTTCATCAAACATACAACAATTCATCAATCCAAAATAGCAAGCTCAGTAACAAAAGAAGCATTCTATCTATCCTATCCCTTACCTTTTTTGAAGTTCAAAATTCTGTTTGTGCCTCTTCTTTGAATTAGAAACCCTAACCACACAAAATTGAAGCTTCGGTCAGCCCCGTCTCATGTCATTACTCTGTTCCTCTTGCAGCTCTGATTGATGGAGAACAAGAAGAATTTGAAGGACTCCTCCTTAACTTCCTTTTGGCGTCACTCCTACTTCCTCTGTCGTTTTCCTGCTCTCTGGTTCCCAAGTCTATTTTTATGCGTCTGAAAAAGAATACCCAAAAAAAAAAACGGTGGACATATAAATAGGAGAAGAAGAAGTGGGATGAGGTGGTGAAGAGGGTTGCGTGGTTCCTCCTCTAGAGAACACCTAATCAGAGCCCATCATCACATGAGAAAACCAAGAGGTGTAACCTTGGTTGAGGAGTTTCTCTCTGTTTTGGTTATCAGAGGAAGAATGAAGAAGATTAGGGCTTTAATCATGGTTAGGTTCCTGATGATGTGTATGTTATGGTTCGGTTGAACCGAAAAAAAGTTGTTTAATATATTGGTTCATATTTGACTAATCTTAATGATATATTTATACTTCTCTTTAATTAATTCATCAAATGAATAATTAAAGATATAATATTTTGTGATGTTTGATAGAAAAATGTGGAGGAAGAAAAAGAAAACCGTGGCTTTTTAATGGAGAAAAAACCGGTTTGATTGTGGAAGGGTGGAGTTTGTTTGGTATGGTTTTCAGCTTAGGACACGCGTTTATCTCTCACGATATATCTATTCTTTTCACTTTTCACTTGTCACTTTGTCAGCCGGTGTGAAGTATGAGACATTTGTGATAGGGTCCGATGAAGATATGTAGGTGTTGTTTCACTGTCAGTGGAGTTTTCTTGATGTTAGGATACCCGAGTTGTTTGCGAAATTGGAAGATGGCGTTGACAGCTCTGGAGCATCAGCGCCGAATCCTCAGTCGACGACGATGGGTTGTGCATCAACGTCGATGCCTATGGTAGGACCTTCTTGTCCGATCTCTAATCTTCCACGTGTTGCGGTTGGTACTGCTATTGTGCCTCGTGGTGTTCTTGATTTTGAAGTTGAGACTGGACCGGATTGAGTTGAACATGTGATGCGAGACGATGATTTGGACGATGAATCGGTCGACATTGTTGAGGACAGTGACAATGATATTCTAAGCAACACACATATACCCCATGGAGCATCGGGTTCCGACTCACAACAATATCCTCCACACTTGTCAACCTTGAACTTGGAAGCCATATGCTAACAGTCGGACGTCAATGCAACCTTTGCGGATTAGGGTCTGCATGATGCAACCGCTCTAACAAAATTTTAGATTGACCAATCTTTCCAGAGTAAGGAGGAAGCTGTGCTGGGCGTGGATTACAGCATCTGGCGTGGAGTTGAGTACAGGGTGATGGAGTCGGACCATATCAAATACCACGGGAGATTCAAAGTGTTTGAAAAAGGGTGCACGTGGATGATTCGTATCACGTTGCGACAAAGGAAGAGCATTTGGGAAGTTAGGAGGTACAACAGACTGCACACGTGTTTGCCACATCGATATCGAGTGACCGCAGACAACTGATTATCATGTCATATGTGCGAGGATCTTTCCGTTGGTCAGAACCAAAGCGTCGGTTACGATTAAGGTGTTGCAAGAAGCAACTGAGGCAACCTATGTTTAAAAGCCCCCTCGAGAAGGTGCTGCACACCACTAAGCTGGGGGACCACCCTATCAACTTGAAGCCACTTAATGACGGCAAAATATATCAAGCTGGTAACCACTCGCCATAACCAACAATTCTCCTCCGTAAGTATCTCAGGATGAACTACAGCAAGTACGTCGACGGAGGGCGGAGTAAGGCTCCCATACAATTTGAAAATTCAACATCTCGAACGTTAGAACAGAATGTAAGGGATATTATGAAGGTATAACATGACATATAATATTTTATAAACTTCAAACAAACAAAGAATACCTAAATGCCAACGGAAATAAAAAATTCTCAAATCTAGGTAGCCTTAAAGAGGAAAACCGCCAGAATATCCAACTCTGTAGCAACTAGAGACGACCCGCCAAGTTGGTGACATTTCTATTCGCCACCCGACACATGCATCGATACAATCATGCCAACGCAGCAGACCCCCAGCTATAACTGCCCATGTCATTAAGATTCGCCACAAAGGACAACCACCGAATATGAATCCGGTTCGCCCTCTTGTCCCCAATTAACTGAGTGGATAACAACATCATGATATAGGCACATGCGTATATGCGAACAGTATCCTCCATCGCATCTGCTGGTAACACCATAAACCTCTCATGGAACCATGTGAAGTAGATTATCATCTGCTTGACCTTATTCGGCGGTGGAAGCTCACCGAATAACTCCTGAAACCATTCTCAAGATGGTCGGCCACCCTCCATGAATTTTTCAAACTCTGCCAGGCCCCCACTAACGACCTTCCCATTAACAGGTAACCCAAGCTGAAACGCCACATCTTGCAGCGTCACCGTGTACTCTCCAAAAGGCATATGAAAAGTGTGTGTCTCAAGATGCTACCTCTCAATGAACGCATTGACCATAGGCTCATCCAACCTGAACCAACGACTGTTTAGCTTAGCCAAGTGGTACAAACCAACCCTTTCTAAATAAGGTATAATCTATTCATGCATAGGCATATTTTGTTGCCGCCTCACGCTGTAGATACACCTACTTGGCTGCACCATGCAGGAAAGATATACACAAAGCAATTAAATTCTACTTGATACTCGGAAAATCCTAAATAATTACACCAAATAAATAAATAATACCATTACTAAACAATGAAACAATTAAACAATTAAATTGTTATTCAATTGAGAAATCAATTTGTTAAATTTTTTTTACTTATTAAATAATTAAAAAGAACCCTAAACGTATTAATACTAAATAATTTAAATTTATTCTACTTCATACATGCATAAACACTGAATAACATCCGCATTAAATCTAACACCCTAAACTATAAATCCTAATTAATTAGATTGGTTTTATACGATAAAATTACTTATCAATCGGCTATAAAATTTAAATAAACCCGTTTTAGTCAAAACCGATTTTTGAACCAAAAAACCGATTTCTTAAATTTTTTTTACGAACATTTAAAATAAAAATTTGAAATTAAGATTTTTTTAAAATTTGGTTTTGATTTTGTTTAACCAGTAAAAAACCGATTTTTTTTTAATTTGATTTTCGTTAACCAATTTTGAAAAACATGGATACGGTTTTAAATTTATTTTGTTGAGTTAGTTAACCAAAACGTGGTTATGATTTTTTAACTGATTAACGATATTTTGGTTTTTGTATGTACACCCCTACTATATTCTACATCCTAAATTCCAAAGTCTAATACTCAACTATAAAGGTTAAATTATAAATTATAGCTCCTATATCCTACATACTATATTCTATTTAACAAATTATAATATTCAGAAAAATAAAACAAAGCTAACCTCATCGACAATGACACCGGCAATATGGACAACGCCGTTTAGTCGGTACAAGATCTATTCGTCTGCCATGCTGTCCAACTGAAGGTCAGCGCTGAGAAAATAAACCTGAATCCCTCTCAAAGTGCTCCTCTCTCTCTCTCTAGAATTTTCTCTTTCCAACCAAAATCTCAAATCCACACCAAATGAGGAATCTGCGGCTGGCTTCCACGATTTTTATACACACATTTAACTAAAGCACTACTGTTTTCAGCAGTTTACATTCACGCATTACAACACATAAATCGCTACTGCCTGTAGCGGTTTATGCCCAAATCAGTTTCCACAGAAACCGCTGCTGCTTATAGCGGTTTTTGTTCATTGTCACTTCCACATAAATCGCGGCTGCCAATAGCAGTTTACGTACTCCTGTAAACCGCTGCTACCAATAACAGTTTTATAAATAATATGAAAAGTTACATTTCGATCTAGGTTTTTTAAAAGTTGTATTTAAGTAATATTTTTCTTTAAATGATTTATTTA
>NC_029785.2:135508166-135510868 GCF_000816755.2 Arachis ipaensis | reverse complement strand
AAACATACATTAAAATATAATATATTAAAAATAAATTAAATTATATATATTTAGATATAAAAATATAATAACTAATTTTAATAATTAATTTTAATATATAAATAATATATTTTGAATATCTAACATGTGTGTAATGAAGCACGACGACACATTATCAATGCTTTATTAAAAGGTTATTCCCGATTACGTCAGTAGCAATAATGATATATCTTTCAAGGCTACAAATGAGTATATATAGTTGCCCAAGGTTGGGAAAGCAAAATAAGGACTTGCATAAAACAATAAGCAATATAAACTTTTGAATATTATATTTTAGTAATTTATCTATTCTTTCAAATGATGGAGTAGCCTTTATAAAAAGTATGTAATATACCTCTTTAATCTTTCAAAAGAAGGCAGGTTCAACTTTATAAACCCAATAGTGTAAATTACTACTATTTCGAAAATTTTTGATACATTTAGTAAAGTTTCTTATACAATTATCTAATTATTGATATTGTAAAAAAAAACTTGTTAATCAATTACAAATATATAATTAGACACACATATAAATGATTCTTATATTAATAATATATTAAAACTAAATTATTTTGAGAGAGAAGCACATATTTTGACATACATGCATTAAGAGAGATAGCAAAACTAGACCATAAATCTTGAAGAAAACAAAATAGAATGAAATGTGTTCATCAATTAAAAGTGGAAAAAAGTGAGGTAATGTAAGAATTAAGATGATGATGTGTATATAAATAGGTATCAATATCTTTTAATTAATGATAAGATGATAATGTTTATATTACTCTTAAATTTTTTAAAGTTGAAAAATTGATAAAATCATAAAATANNNNGTGAAATACATATTTTATAAAAGTTATATAAAATTAATAGTAATTAACTATTTATTTTATTATTTTACTAACTGTGTTTGTGTGAATGAACTTTTTAGATATAGCTAATCTCTTATATTATTGTAATAGACTTTTTTTTCTAATGGAGTGAGAACTTAGACGTTAAAGAATACAGTAGATGGGTAACCTGCAAAAGACATACCAACACTCAAGTCAGTAAATATTTAACAGGTATAAGAATTCTATAATTATAGAATATTAAACATGAAATAAAATTTATCATATAGTCTCTTTTGAGATATAAGAATTAATGCTTTTATAGGTATATAGTTAATGTTATGACCATTTGTCATTAAGTCAGAATAATAATTATTAAAATCGTTCGTTACAAATTTAGAATAATAAAAACAAATAAAATCGAATTATGACTTATAATGTATAATAAAAACTGAGCTATAAAGTGACTCATCACAACTATTTTTATTTTAAAGGATACAAACTCATACACGAGACATGTTTGTATATTTAAAAATGGGAGAGCTAATAAATTTGTTTAGTTTGCATGAAAATAATTAATTAGCCAAATAATGGAGTGATGAGGCATGTTTATGTTTACGGGGAAGAGAAAAAGTAAGAGTGAGTAAGAGAGAGGGAGGTTTTATATGATGACTACTTGGTCCACCAACCCATCCTCCGTAATCTTCGGTTATCCATTGAAAAACTTGCATTACACTCCACACTTAGCTTACACCAACATTTTAGTCTCAAAATTACTACAAAAATACAAGTGTTTGATTTTGATGACATTCTAGTCAAACTACTTGTCAATGTATTGTCAAGCCGCAAGGCGGCAGCCACACACAACACTCTTGCTTCATTACAAAATGGTCAACTACTCATGTGTTGTGTAGTGTAGAATTTCCCTAACCAGAGTATTATTAATATTAAATAAGTCCATCACTAAATAATTAAGGTGAATAGTAGTTAAAAAGAATTGGTAAGAGAGAGAAAGGAAAAGAAATAAAACGGCGGTGATTGGTGGACGCACGCTCGGGGTTTGGAACAGAGGCATGTGCACACATGGAAGGGACCCACTTATGTCCTAACAAAGGTTTACACCACCGCAACCCTTCAATCATGCTCATCTCTCTTCTCTTTCTCCTTCAATTCCATCTCTCCATCTCTAATAAGGTAGTTTCGGGTGAACACAGGTTAGGTTGGACCAAGCTTCATTCTTAAGAGGTTAGATTTACAATAATAAAATTTGTTAGTCTCGGCTTCATTTGTAATTTATTATTGAATCAATCCCGCTACATTATCAACAATATTTCTGTCAACTTCTGCCAACTCTTATTTATAACTGTGTTTAATGGAAGTGTCTTTATGGATGTGTCTAATAAAAATGTCTTTTTTATGGCGGTGTTTAATAGAAGTGTCTTTATAGATATATTTTTTAGATGTGTCTCTTTATATATGTGTTTAAAATATAATAATTAACTATTGTTGGTAATAAATTGACAGATAATATGTTAGTACCCTATACTTTTTTTTATTGAATACTATGTCTGATATGTTGTTGACAAATTTAGATTGATCTAATAAAGTCTATTAAAAAATCTAATGATTTAAAAAAATAAATAAATAAATAATCAAGCAATTAAAATAAACAATATTAAATATATTTTTAAATATATATAATTAAAGAAACAAATAGTTTATTGAATAACAATAGTTTAATGAATAATATACATTTTTTTAAATAAAATAAATAATATAAATTTAAACTCTCACCGTTATATTTTTCAATATAAAATTATAATAAAATTATGTACTTATATATCTTAATACTTTAAT
>NC_029785.2:135489380-135506856 GCF_000816755.2 Arachis ipaensis | reverse complement strand
GGACACAAGAGATTGAAATTTCTAAAAATAGAAAATAAAACTTTAATAATATTTTTGTTAATAACTAAAAATATTTTAATAAATATACTTTTTTATTTTTATATTTATCTTAAATCAAATATGATACTAAGATATAATTTAATTCTATATACTTTATACTAAATATAATATAAAAATTTAATTTAGTCTAATTTTTATTTAATCATTAATGGATCCAAGTTTTAATTAACAGGGGCAAAAACAACATGCATATACACACATATGTATATATAAAATATAAAATCTAGGATAGTTACATATTTTAATTTGAAACATGTCATTTAATATATGAAAATTGTAACTAATACAATATGATTAAAAATAAATTTATAATTATTTTCTCCACCTTTCTACGTGATGAAAATATTAACTAATTTTAATACTATTTATATACAAGGCCAACAATAATATATTGTATTTACTCTCTTTAGTATAATATTAAAAATAATTTTTCACACCATTGAATTTTTCGTATCTCATTTGAATTTGAAAATAGTATATTCAACTTTTATTTTTTTAATCAAAGATAAGGAGACTCGAACCGACAATCTCTAAGTGAGTATGAAAAGACTATACTATTTAAGATATAACTCATTGGTAATTTTCATTTTTTTTTTATATTAACGTTTCTTAGACAAAAAAAATAAACAAGATGAGATCATTGTATTTTTATATTTGAGACACTAAAAAATGATCATTGTATTTTTTGTTAAAAATAAATAGTTAAATGACAAAATAAACTACTATAATTTATCTTTACAATAATATTTTAAAATTTAATATGGAAACAAATTTAAAATACTTTTAACAATAGGGACAAATAATTATAACAATGGAAGCATCTATTATTTATACCCATATATTAGCAAAGGATCAGAATTACAAACTTTAGTGGGACATCCAACCTCTTGTATGTGTGTTCGTCTCTGCTTTGAATTTATGTCTCTCACTCTTAATCTCCTCTCCGAAAGCAGCCTAACATAAATAACCACATACCTTCTTATTCCTACTCCCGTTTTTTTTTTTTTTCTTATAGAGTAATGCTAGGTGAAATCATCTTAAAATATATATTATATATATGTATATAGTTCATGACTATTTGACAAATGGCATATATAATATGTTGCTGATCTGGCAGGGCTATGTGCATTGTAGAATGGCCAAACAACACAGATGAGTTTGTTACTTTGTTTATTAAACGTAGTACTTTACAGAGAAAAACTCAATTAAAGCGTTTTCATTTTTATTAACAGCATCATTGCAGTGCCTTTTAATTTGTCAATTTCATGATTGCCTTGAATCAAGGGTTTGGTTGCTTCCCATACACCATCATCTAAAGCCAATTGCTCTAAGCAAAAGATGTAATCACACACATTTGTTTAATTAACGCTATCATTAGACATAATTAAACAGAGCATCAATATCTATACTTATATATTATTCTATACACATTAGATAGCATGCCAGAACTTGCTAACGGCATGTCTTTTTTCAAAGTTCATGCATATAAGATTTGTCTTTCATTTGCTACTGATGAGAGTCAAATTTGAAATTATAATAAGGGATGAATATAATATAAAAATTATTCTAACCATATCTTAAAATAAAGTGAAACTTAACACATTTATTAGGGGTGAGCACGGATAGTGGATACTCGATTACCTGTCCGAATTCGAACCGAACTAATTAAATTGGTTCTGAAATCAACGGGTAATCGGGTTCAATCCGAACCAAATCGATAACTTTTGTTAGTGATTGGTTCGGGTATCGATTTTGGGGTGTGGAACCCGAACCAACCCGCGAACCCGATCATATATTAATTAAATAAAAAATATATATATGACTTTTCCATTAGACAATGATTATTCATTATTAATATGTTTGAATTTTAATGAGTTTAGTTTTTAATGTATTTGGTGTTTAACATGTTTGGATTATTTCTATTGATGTTACGTGTTTATTGTACTTGTTGAATTTTTAAGATAAAAATTTGATTTTTTTTATGAATTTCAAAATTATCGGATACCCAATTACTCGAACTGAACTAATCCGTTCTTAATCGATTTGATTCTAATTTTACCATAAACCTAAACCAAACCAACCCGTACTCACCTCTAACATTTATCATGTCTAATTACATAGCATTGATACAATAATGAAACCAATTTAAGATTATAGAGCCAACTACACATGAAAACTAATTAGCCTAAAACAAGTGTTATTTAAGTATAATTTCATATAATGGATCTATGGTATTAAAAATGAATGTGGGTTGAATTAAGAACATAACACTCTAACTGCTCTGCCTAGTGCCTAGCTAGGGTAGCCCAATTGGAAGGGCCCATCACACTCTTAATTACACCTTTAATTGCACGAGTTTGTTAGAAAGTCAAAATCCTTAATTTAGATTAGGCCCTAAAAGAAAAACACAGTTCAGCCCCCATCTCATCATAGAGGACGATGCAGAACACTGTACACACAAGACAAGGTTTACTATCACTCTAGCATGATCGACAAATAAACTCATTAATTCAGGAAAGAGAAACTGCATGAACTGATTTTTTTGTCATCTTCTCACTCAGGGTTTTTATTTAACATTATAATATATAACCTCTTTTTTTACTGTCACATTTTTCTCTATGTAAATTATTTCCTTTTTTCCTTATTCTTTTTACACTATGAACAAAATTTGAGCAGTTTGAACTTTAAAGGGCAATCAAGAGAACAAAGGGCGGCCTAATTACACTTTCAAGAAATCATTTACCTACCTCTACTTAGATTAACCATGTGATTATTTCATACATATCATCACTATTTCCGTGTTGGTGAAAACTCAAGTGAAGTCGACTTCACGTGAAGTTGATACTTGAGAGCCGTTAGATGAAAATTTAGTCAAATCAGTCAAATCATCTAACGGCTCTCAGGTATCAACTTCACGTAAAGTCGACTGCATGTGAGTTTCCACCTTCCGTGTTAGCACTCGATCTTCCACAGAAACTCTTACTCATGGTCTTAGACTCTTAGTAGCATCTGAAATAAAGTCTCTCTCCCTCTCTCTCTCTCTCATAATAAAACATATCATAAAAATAAATGTAACAAGAATAAGCGATAAGAAAAAAGTGACATGATCTTCCCTTTTGATTACAACACTTTTTTTTGGTGTAATTTTATTAGAGGACTTTAAATGAAAGAAATACAATACAATACAATGATATATATTATTTCTTCCAAACCCCAAACTTAATTAAAGATTTGTGGTTGGTTGAGGAGGAATGAGGAGTACATAATATATAAATATATGTGTGTAATTTCTAAACTCCATAGAAATTCGACAAGCACCTTAGGACGGTGACTTTAGCTTCAAGTGCAAGTATGTAGTTTTCAATGCTTTTGAACAAAGTGTGCATGTCCTCCATTCCACTGCTCCCTGGAATTGACCTTTGAAGCTCCCCAAGCTTCTTCTCTAAGCAAGAAGGAGTAGTTTTGTTGCCACCACCATTGGCATTCTTTGCCAAACACAACTTGGCCCTTTTCTTTCTTCCCCCTCCTCTACGCCTATTATTCATCCCCATTATTTTAATCCCAGCAAAGAAAGAAAGAAAGAAAGAAAGAAAGAAAGAAAGAAATGTATACTGAGGTTGGAGGATATGATATATATATAAATATATAATATATCATTCAAATAAAGGTTTATATAGGCAAAATACTAGTTGGTCTTGTAAGAAAAATAATGACAGTGCTGATGATATGGTATCAATTATTTAACTTAATTTGTGGTGGATACATACTCATGTTCCTGTATGGATATATTAGTTAATTTATTTTAGAGGAAAGTGATGATCACATCCTCAAATATTTCAATACGGAACTAATTAATTCATGAAAAAAAATATATCAATTAGGTCCTTAAGGATAATAAACGATGAATATATTATGTTCTTTTAAATAAAATAAAATAAAATTATCTATGTGATTTGTTATTTATAATGACGTGTTCTATTGTTACTAATAAAATAAAATATAATGATATTGTTTTTGGCATTGAAGTATTTATTATTATTTAAATTTTTATACAATTAATCAATTGTTCTTAATTTACCACAAATTTTAATGAAATAGATGAAATTTCGCATTAAAACATATTATTTTCGTGATGATCTTCTATAAATAAGTACGTTATTATAGTTAACAATATATATAAACACCATCTTTAAATTTTATAGGATGAATTGATATAAGGACATAACATATTTATTATTTGTTATTGTAAAAGATCTAATTGATATTTTTTTAGAGAATAATTAATTTGAAGTCAAATTTTTGAGAGACCTAATTGTTATTTTTTTAAAATTTTATTTCATTATTTGTTTATTTATTTTTTACCATTAGCTAAGTTACATATGTTTGGTTGGAGTAGAGGCTGGAAAGGTGAGCCAAATATGACATTATTATTTAGTACAAT
Source organism: Arachis ipaensis (assembly GCF_000816755.2). NCBI lineage: Eukaryota > Viridiplantae > Streptophyta > Magnoliopsida > Fabales > Fabaceae > Arachis > Arachis ipaensis. Next base: position 135,502,355 of record NC_029785.2, on the reverse strand, counting down.
TTGCAAGAAAAAAAGAGTAAGTCCATGAAATGAAATGCGAAGTATGTTTGGTCAAATTGGAAAATTACGTGTATTTATGTATATGTATGTTATATGTATCTATGTATGTGTCCTTTTCACAGCTGTGCTCGTGCGTCGCCTACAAAATTTGAGGTTAAATCAAACCAACAAACCCTACACATTTTCATTCGCGTGGTATTAAATAAAGTCTGTTTGGCATGTAAAAATGGTGTCTCATAGTATATATATTAATGTCTATATATGATCATAGTTATTTTACCTATGGCTATAAGTTCAATTCATAAAATCTTCTTTACTATTTTCACTTTCTTAACCAAACCCTAAAAAGCAAGCAAAACAAATACACTACTGACCTTAGTTGGTAGAACATTAATCTAATATGACGGGGTTGAATTTGTATGCACGAATTAAATAGAAGCTTATGCTAGCAAGGGCAACATGTTTTTGAATTTCGGAATGTTATATGCATTGTTCTCTAAGTATATCTTTTTTTTTTAGTATTAGAATAATTACTAAAATATATTATATTTATATGCATTATTTTCTGTGCATGTGGAAATTTTTATTCCAGATATTCATGTACTCTTTGTTAGTGATTGAATTCAAGGTTAAAAAGCATGACATAGATACCATAAAATTTATTTTTATGTCATTTTTACTCCAACTAAACATAGGTTTTGGAAACTATATGATTTGAATCAGTTAATAAAGACAAAGCAGCTTAACACACTAGCCATAGTAGCCAACTCATCATAACTGTTTAATGAAATAATCCAAATTAAGCATATATCCTTTTAGGAAAAGAATATAGAATCAAGAAGTGATCAGCCAAAAAATAAACAACTTAATTAATTTATAATTATATTTAATTAATTTTATTTGTTTGTATTTATTATTATTTAAATTTTTATACAATTAATCAATTGTTCTTAATTTACCACAAATTTTAATGAAATAGATGAAATTTCGCATTAAAACATATTATTTTCGTGATGATCTTCTATAAATAAGTACGTTATTATAGTTAACAATATATATAAACACCATCTTTAAATTTTATAGGATGAATTGATATAAGGACATAACATATTTATTATTTGTTATTGTAAAAGATCTAATTGATATTTTTTTAGAGAATAATTAATTTGAAGTCAAATTTTTGAGAGACCTAATTGTTATTTTTTTAAAATTTTATTTCATTATTTGTTTATTTATTTTTTACCATTAGCTAAGTTACATATGTTTGGTTGGAGTAGAGGCTGGAAAGGTGAGCCAAATATGACATTATTATTTAGTACAATTTGCAAGAAAAAAAGAGTAAGTCCATGAAATGAAATGCGAAGTATGTTTGGTCAAATTGGAAAATTACGTGTATTTATGTATATGTATGTTATATGTATCTATGTATGTGTCCTTTTCACAGCTGTGCTCGTGCGTCGCCTACAAAATTTGAGGTTAAATCAAACCAACAAACCCTACACATTTTCATTCGCGTGGTATTAAATAAAGTCTGTTTGGCATGTAAAAATGGTGTCTCATAGTATATATATTAATGTCTATATATGATCATAGTTATTTTACCTATGGCTATAAGTTCAATTCATAAAATCTTCTTTACTATTTTCACTTTCTTAACCAAACCCTAAAAAGCAAGCAAAACAAATACACTACTGACCTTAGTTGGTAGAACATTAATCTAATATGACGGGGTTGAATTTGTATGCACGAATTAAATAGAAGCTTATGCTAGCAAGGGCAACATGTTTTTGAATTTCGGAATGTTATATGCATTGTTCTCTAAGTATATCTTTTTTTTTTAGTATTAGAATAATTACTAAAATATATTATATTTATATGCATTATTTTCTGTGCATGTGGAAATTTTTATTCCAGATATTCATGTACTCTTTGTTAGTGATTGAATTCAAGGTTAAAAAGCATGACATAGATACCATAAAATTTATTTTTATGTCATTTTTACTCCAACTAAACATAGGTTTTGGAAACTATATGATTTGAATCAGTTAATAAAGACAAAGCAGCTTAACACACTAGCCATAGTAGCCAACTCATCATAACTGTTTAATGAAATAATCCAAATTAAGCATATATCCTTTTAGGAAAAGAATATAGAATCAAGAAGTGATCAGCCAAAAAATAAACAACTTAATTAATTTATAATTATATTTAATTAATTTTATTTGTTTTTAATTTATAATATTTGATATTAATTGCTTCTCACTCCAAATTAAAATTTTGAATGATGCGTTGGAGAAATAGGGGTGGGGATCATGGAACTTCCAACAATCTCGATTCTTAGTATATAAAAAAATTTATAAAATATATAAAAGAACATCCATTTAGTATAAAAAGAAACATTCTAATATTTAGTAGAAAAAACATCCTAATGTCTAACATAAGCACCATCCACATAGAGATTTTAGATTCACCCAAAGACATTTAGCTGGTTTTTGGCTGATAACCCTCTTGATTCCTAGCATTGTTTGATCCTTTTATTATTTGTCTTTAATTAATTTAGTCCCATTTGGTCTTTGTCGAGGTCTAATCGTCCAATAATATTGGTCGTCCGATAATATAAACATAATTATTTTGTGACCACACATTATATGTAGTAGCTAGGTAGTTTGTGTAGAAGAAAAAAGAAAAAGAAAAAGAAAAAAAAAGTAAGAGTTATGATGAATGGGTTGAATGTGGTATGCTTATTATATGGTGTCAGCATCGAACAAGTACCAATCTTATCAAGGGAAAGGTCATTTTCAAAACACGGTGAGTATCTGAAACTAACCAATACGCCAGCCTAGCCCAGATAAAGATAGATAGCCTCTTGTGCATACTCCACTACTATTATTGATGAAAATAATAATGTTTATATCATACATACACAAATTTTAATTTCAATTATAGATAAGCAATGGGATTGATTTGTTGTTGAGATGGGGAAATGAGATATGCATTTAAGGGGATACACGTGCATAGGTATGTAGGGGCCTTTCTTAGGTGTCAGGTGTCTTATTTCTACCGCAACTTATCTCTAATTTACTAAGTACTACTACTTCTTATAAATCTTATACATATATTATATTATAGGAAACATTTCAAGTGCACCGGGGAGTACCGGTGCACCAATTGTTTTAACCGTTGATTTTAATTAATATATATTATATATATTTTTTATAATTCAGATCAACGGTTAAAACAATTGGAGTACCGGTACTCTCGGTGCACCTGAAATGTTTCCTATATTATAATCATACATATGGACTTTCCTAAGACTAGTCTTTTTCATTACATGCATGTGCTCTCCGATCCGGATTTTCTGCCTTTCAGGTCCCAGCATTCACAAACTCAAATGCAAAATTGCTTTTCTTCCTTGTTATTAGCCAATTAATTATAACAAATCCTCGTATTAAACCATGCATGCATTGTAAGTGAAGAGGAGAATAATATTAGCAATGGAGAGTGGCAGACCAGTAGATATGGTATAACGTTGCCACTACGAGATCCTCGGGGGTTGTACTTATAACAAATTAAAGTTGTTATCATTTACTGTAACTTTGTCAATTGGGCATCAATTAAAGGACTTTGAACCGGGTCATGTTCGTCTTCATTCTTATTAACATCAATACTACAAAGCACAAAAAGGAAAAGGTTAGGAGTAGTTAGGACCAATCCTACTTAATTTGGAATCAATTTTCTTTATTGCATATTGCATTTATCATGTTTGCCTCTTTTTGGTACATTCATTCACCTCAACTACAAATGCAACTCCATCTAGTCCTTACCGGAATTGTTTATAGATATCATTATTCTAATATGCAATCAATCAATTTCGTAACTCTAACCAATTTAATCACTAATGTCCATAAGAAACGGCTTGGTATAGTACTTGCTGTATATATATATTATCCTGTACTACTTCCTAGGTCAAAACTGGGGGCTAGGATTTAATGGTTTTAACAACTAAGGTGAAGGACAAGGATACATCATTGAGTAGTAGGCCAGAAAGAAAACACTACTACTTCCATTTCCATATCAGAATTCAAAATTTTGATTTGGGAAAATCCAAGAAATGATTATACCCCAAATTAGCCTTCTAATTACTTGGGATTTTGCAAATGCTCTGTCATATCATTGATAATTGTCATGAGAGTGACACAACAGAGGATTCCCACGTTATGCAGAAATATCTCAACAGCAATAAACGTAAAAATAGCAAATATTACGGACAGCTTCACCACTTGCCTCCTAAAAGTGCTACATACATGATCACAGATCATATATGCTCAATGCTTAAATCCAACCAAGTTTTAAGTAAATAAAAACCAATTCACAATGCAGTAAACTAATCAACTTTATCCTAATTCAGAGAGTAAATAAAGCATCTTCAAATAGTTAAGTCTTTGACATATCAATAACAATCACAACACTATTTACTCAACTTAGAAGCTACAACTCAATTTGATCATTTTCATTGATTCAGACACAGGAAATGTGGAAAGAAATCAGGACTAATTATTAGATACCAGCTAAGCTGGTGATAACAACCTCTCTGGGTGTGTTGCCTAATTAAATGCTTTATATCTTTTAGCAGCTATGATTGTCACATGCAAATTAAATATTGAAAGAGAGTCATGTTGCAAATTTGTCCGATTATGCATATAAGAAAAAAGGCAAATCCAACTTTCATTGGTCATGTCAAGTTCGTAAAAACGTAATCTAGAACAGTAGAATTTCGTGGTTGCCAAAGATAAGTTTAAAAGAAACAAGCGATCTTCATATGCTTACAATTACCAGATAAGTAGTTAAAAGTTAAAACTCCACTCCAAGTCTGAAACAAGTCCAACATTACATGAAAAGTTGATAAAATGAAGTTACAATACAAACAATGGCATTATCTTTTTTCCATAAAAAAGAAGAACGGTTACTAGTAAAATTCTAGATTACATTCATTACATGTATGTACACCTAAAAGAACTGTCCATATAATATAGATATAGGTGTTTATATGTCCAACAGTTTCAATCAACTATGAGTTCTCAGCTGCGACTTGACAGATACATTTCCTGCAGCATAAACATAAGCAGAGTTATAAACAAGAGTTCCAAAACCAATTTTGACTCATATATATTCACAACTCCTCGTGCAATGTTATAAATACACATGGTATCCCGCTTTGAATTGTATATCATTTTCATCAAGGTGAAAACTCACGTGCAGGTGACTTCACGTAAAGTTGATACAACTGATTTCACTAAATTTTCATCCCACGCCCTCAGGTATCAATTTCACGTGAAGTCAACTTACCCTGAGTTTTTACCTTTCATCAATTATTGACTGACAATACAATGACTAGTACTACTTGATTGATTTAAGGTGATAAAGTAAGCATTTTATGCAGTAAAGGAAGGTTACTTGAGGCAGAAACGGAGCGACGCATTTGATACAAAGTGTGCTTTATAGTTTCATTTTGCACCGAAGCATGATGCTGTTGAGAGAGGTCTGTTTGAGGATTCACATTTCCGCTTGTGAACTTTGTTGGTGACTGCTGTGAAGTTCCTGCAATGAGGACAATATGCAATCATTACTTGATCCTGCTACAACCGTCACCAAATCATGCATGCACGTGCACTTATACCTGAACCTGAAGATGAACGAAGGAGGGGAGCATACATATAGACATCGGATTTGAGGTATTCTACAAGTTGATCTACAAAACGCTGCTTCTCTTTTCTAGGTTTTTTGAGTTCAACCACTGAATCAAATAAATACGTCATAAAAAGATGCAGGAGAAGATGAGAGAAGATAAAAGGAGATGGAGAAGGAACCTTTAGCAGGGGAAGGAAAGAGAGGAAGAGCAGGGTCGGGAAAATCTGATACGAGGGGAGCGTACATGAAAGTATCGCACTGCAGGTATGTCGCTAACTTCTTCAGAACCGCCGCTTTTCTTCCGCTCCCACTTTTCCTCTTCTTTCTAACCCTCAGCCTCATCACCTGCCCGCTCTTTTCCACTATTCTTCTTTGCATCGTTCGAAACTAGAAACAGAGAAACCCAAACAACAATCATCATCGATTTGTTACGTTCATGGCGGTTTACAAAGTTTCACAACGCCACACGTGTTTGGCTTCCAGTAACCGCTACTGTTACGTGTCATCTTTCTAGAAATTGCCGCAACCTCATTCTATTCAGGGTTTTGGTCCAGTTAATTGGGCCTGGGCCTGAAGCCCATTTCGCTTCTTTTTTTTAGTGTTTGTTGTTGGGTCGGCTCTGCTTGTGGACCCTGGCCCATTATCAACAAGAAAACAAAAATTTCGAATTTTTTTAGCGAGGATAGAGAGACGCGAATCCGCAACCTCTTAGGTGAATATGAGAAGACTATATCATTTGACCTATAACCCATTGACCAAAAATTGCGAATCTTACTATATTTGTTAAATAAAAATGTAATTATTTTGTTTTCTCCCTGCTATATATCCATCAATTTCTCTCTTTTTTAAAGACTAAATGATGGACAATTTTTAAAAGATATGTAGTCGCACTTCGAATGAAAATTTCGGAAAATACAATTATAGAGTAGGACTGTAGGAGACAGAGATATATTATGTAAGAAGAAAGATTATTATAGCACGTAATTTTGATAATTAAACTTTGAGAGAAAGTTAATATGTGTCTAACATTGTTTAAATATGTTTGGAATATTAAAGTAAGCTATGACGTAAGAAAGATACATTAAGAGGGGTCCTACTTGAATGGACTTAATTAATCACATTTAAATGGCCACTCTTAGGTGTAAGACGTGATAAATAAGAAAGAAATGAGATGGATGATTAGAGTGATGATACTGGGCGTAGTCCATGTTTGAGGGCAGCTTCCCACACAAGATCGATTCTGTGAACATCAATGGCGCCAACCTCATGATGAGTCCATCCTTCAAGACTATGCACCACTCCTCCTGCATGGCATGCGTGCACTACTCCCCTTTCCATGGTGTACTGCATGTAACAAATCATCCATTCATCACAAACAAATTATACATTAATTAAGATTAATTATAATAATAATAATAATGTTAGTAGTAAGTACCTCACAGGAGCCTAGGCCTTGCACGTCTTGTGGTAATCTCATAGCTGCAAGATCACCGTAAGTGCAATCTCTTCTAAACGACAAGATTGGTGGCACCACAAATTGATGAAAGTGGGTGCCACGTGGCGCCCAGCTTTGCTCTCTTGGCGTTATCCACTTGCCAACAATCCACGTCTGTCATTGCAAATTGCATTGTTCAAGATTCTATAATCAAAGGAAAATTCTAGAAGACCAGCAATTTTTGTATTTTTTTGTCAGCACTTAACTATTAAAATAAAAGTGAGTGATTTTTTATCATTAGATGTAATTTCATACTATTAAAAATACTATTAATAATCAATAGATGATTATAAAAAACCAAAATTACTAGCTCCTAACATTCTTCATAATCAAATTAAGAGAGAGAAGAATGAATTAATTACCTTGCAGTGTTGTGCCGCTTGGTATTTTGTGACTTGGACAAGGTAACTTTGATATTCAAGAGGTGCTTCCCTTTGAATCTTGTGAAATCTATCCGTTGACAGAGTCAACATCTGCACACAAACGTATAGAGTCAAATCAAAGTTTCTTTCATTCATGGAATCTTAAGTACAAGAATATTATTATTCTACTTACGAGAACTCTGACTTTCTTTCGGCAAAGGTAGAGTGCGATTGCTCTTCCAAGCTTGGAAGTGGCTCCAGTGAGGAACACCTCATCCACATGCTGTGGAATTTCGTGGAGGATCACAGCAGCAGTTAATGTGTTTCCATGAACAACTCGAACTCTTAGCTTTCGATGCTTATCCACGAAAAGCTTTCCACCGCCATTTAGTGATTCATTCTGTGTTATAATTAATAATTAATCAATTACATATAGCAGTTGATGCCTGGCATTTCTAATTTATTTATGTTGCAAAAAAGTGAAAAACCTATGAGGCAATTTAATTTTATTTATGTGATATCTACCACACAACAAGAAGAGCATTAAGAGTTAAGACCCTCAACAACTATGCCCATACAAGTTATTAAACATCAGTTATTTATAATCAATCATGCACGTTCCTTTCAACTAATTTATAAGTTAGTTAGGTAGGCCAAACCTTATTCAATGCAGCAAGGCTAATGACCTTGACCCCAATCCTATCTGCCCTCAGGATTGCTTCCTCAATCTGCTTATTGATTCCCTCAGTAGCATAGGGTATGAAATACTATTAAAACGAAGAAAATGCATTTAGTTATTATTAGTTTTCAACAAAATAAAATGATGATGAGGACACACACACTAACCATGAAGCCACATCTAGGTACAACCCATGTTTGGTGCAAGCGATCTCTGTGGTAGTAGAAGGAAACTACAAAGGTTTTGGACCAAACCCACATTGCTAGCAAAACTAACAAGGCGAATGGCCAACTTGGGACCAAGAAGAATCTTGTTCTGTATGGCAACGAAGCAAAGGATCGAAGATAGAACTGAATGTGCATACAAGAACTCACATCAACTATGTGGGCCAAGAAAACAAAATCCGGTACCCTACAATTGTTCCCTGCATTTAAAAAAGATAGTTAGATAATGCATGCATTTATATTGAGTAGCTATCTAACATCTAACACTGAAGTCAAAGTGAGAAAGTATTACTCCCCTCCTCCTGAATTGTTTATTTGCATGAAAGTCATTAAGAACTTAATTATTATATTATTACCTGAACCTGAGCTTAATCTTTTGTGTAATTGCCATGAATTGGAGTGAAGGGTATTGCCTAGTGCATCAAAGAGGGGCATGAAGAGGCAGAAATTGGTGTTCTTATCAGTGTGGTGCAGGCTATGGTATCTGCATCAGAACATGTAAATTAAATGAATGTATATAAATAACTATGGGGTAAATGATGGTTGGAAAAAACAAGTTTTGCTTCGAATAATATGTATTGGACTTATTTCTGGACCACTACATGCACACACGTTTATCTCCATTTCTTAATGCCACTGCCCTGGTAGTTGAAACATCCAACAATAACAGAAAAGGGAACTGAAGAAAAAACAACAATAGATATTTATATGTAAGTCTCACAAATCTAAATAAACTTCAGGTGAAAAAGTAATTTAGTGTTATATATATGTCAAATATTTAATACATTGGAAACACATAATTTAATAGTCATGTCCCAAAACCTGCAAGAAAGATATATATTTACAACAATAATTTGATGTTAACAAAAAGATTAAAATGATAAAATAAAAGAAACTAAGTTGAAATCCTAAGTCCTAAATTGACATGTTATCCATACTTTACTGATCTTTATTGATTATTGCCAATCCATCATTTTCTTTCCTTCTCATCACAGGTCTTAATTAATTTGTGTTAAATTCTGACCCAAATTAAAATCCCAAGTCCCAACCTCCAACTGTACCATAAAGCAACACCTATTCTAGTATGCATGTTCACATCTCTTTAATGTTTTGGCCATGCATGCAGTAAATGCATTTCTTTTGTATCACCAAAACAACAGACATAAATCAATGCGATGGCAGTGAGATATCTACATGTACTTTGGTTTTTGTATCTTGGATAAATTATTATTTAATTGTTACTTGTGTTAAGAATGACTTACGTTGGTGTGAAAATCAAGTATCTAAGGAGAGGAAACCTTTCAAAAGTCTCATGTGGGACCACTTCAACATTGCAATGACCCAAGCACCTCAGAAAGTCAAAAGTCAAAACATAACCATACACCAAGCTTGCTGATCCATATCCCATTATGGATGCCCCTAAAACAGGGATTCCTATCACCACCGTCAAAACAAGGTGCTCCAATAGTGTTGCATTTCCAGCTGCATCATCATCATTATTCCAAGATTATTTATTTGCACTTGTTTAATAATTATTAATGAGTTAATTTTCTCACCAGTAAATGGCCCCGGAACAGGAGAAGAATGATGAAGTGAATGGTAATGAGTGAAAAGAAAGTGATGTTCATGAAACTTTCTATGCATCCAATAGTAAAGTGGCTCTGAGACTCCCACGTGCAGAATCATAGCAGCAACAACACCTTTCATATTCCATAATGGAAGATCTTGAAGAAATGGAAACACATAGCAAGCCATGGACCCAACTAGTGCTTGAAGAATCAAGAAGTTGTCCCTATTCCACAATTAGGAAAACACAAACACAAACACTAATAACTTTTATCATCAATAAATGTTTAAGTAGTAGTGTGTAGCAACAATAATGATTGTATATATATGTACCAGTCCCATTCTAGATCAATCTGCTTGAAATCCACACCTTGTTGAAGGATCCTTCGATTTCGATTGAGAAAAAGCATATGACTATAAGAACTCCACAGAACATGAACTCCTCCTCTTAGAATCCATAGTATGATCAAGTGAAGGCTCCAGCAGCTGATCATGGAGTAGAATTCCACCCCATTCAACCATTCATACACAACCTTCCCCACCAATGGACCATATAACACATACTATATTTATGAAATTGAAAACACACAAGTAGTTAGACTTATTCTATATACATAACAGATGCATCACATAAATATATATATATATAATATAATATACCTTGAATAATCCAAAATTCTCCCATGGCCAGCTTGATAAAGGAGCACTAGTACTACCCATTTCACTGCACTAGGTTCTGCTAGTTTAAGATATTTACAAACCTTGTTAAATGTATGTATGGTATCTTTCTTTTCTTTCTGTATTCTCCTAAAGCTCAATAGAGCCCCAAAAAACTATGGCAGCCAACGAGCAGAAACTGGAAAAGATCCCAAAAACAAACAATAATGATAGTATCAGAGAAGAAGGAAAGAAAACAAAAAAGAAGGGAACACCAAAGTGTTAGAGAGCTGAAGAGGTTTAATTTGTTTCTGCAAAGAACCAAATTGTTTTTTGTTTCAATTGGGGATCTCTTACAATCACCACGTTTGAGCTACAACTAGAAGCATTTATTCCTACATCACCTATTTATAAAGGCAGATGAAACTAGTGTATGTGTGTATCAAGTTAGTTCAATGCCCCCTGGGCCCTGGCCCCCTCCTCATACATGTCTCTTTCTCATCATTCATACCAATTTCTTAATTCTATATTATCATTAAAAATAAGAAAGAATTCATAAAATAAAGAGGTATATATATGTATTACACTTGCCATGCATGTTAATAATACCACTAGTGTATGTCCATTAATCCCAGAACATAATTTGAACCAGAGATTCTTGCTAGCTGCTAGTAGCCAGTTAGTTGCACTTGTATTAATTATTATAAGTATGATTATTGATTAGTTCATACATGACAGGATACAGTATTAGTGGTTCACTAATCACTAATCCACGCGTTCTTGGCACAGCTGGAGAGAAGTTAATGCACCATATGGTTGGAAGATGAGACAGTAATAGTGTTTAATTCTCTCTCTCCAATCTCATAGTATTAGTAGTATTATTATTCATAAGGGTAGGTTAGGGGTCTGTTCAATATGTGGTTTTCAATAATAGTTAGTAGTGCATAATTATCATACGTCTTCTTCGTAGCAATGTTGCTTAGAAAGATCATTTATTTTGATAATTAATTACTAAGTATACGGCTTTGCCTGATATAGTACATACATTTCATTAGTGAAGATAAATTAAGAGCCTAATTTTCAAGGTCTAAACTTAGTAATGTTTTATAATTTTATCTAAACTAAAATGTGACCTTGTGTTACTGGATACAATAGTACAATATTCACTATTATACGAGCATATATGTTCTTTGAAAGAAAGGACAATAATATTCATTAAACTTGTACTGTAGATTGAACAACACAATTATGGCATTGATAGTGGTAAGTTATATGTATTACTAGATTATGAGTTTTGTGCAGTAAAATTGGGCCTTTCTCTGGCAAGTAGGAATAGAAAATTAATGGGATTTGATCAAAACTGAAAAAGATATGTATGAGTGAGTTGGGTGGAGAAGGATTATTCAAAGAAATTGCAACGTTCCTATAAAGTACGCACGGACGCTTTGCTGAGTTGCTGTGTCTGTTTATCGGACACATTTCAGACACGATACTCACCGATATTCGTCCGACACGCGTGTCTCTGTTGTGTCCAAAATGTGTCTCAATAAAAATAAAAAAATTCTTCTTTAGATACACTTGGACACACCTAAATACCATCACGTGTTAACGTATCCGGTCTTATTCTTAATATATATTTTTAAAATAAATTTAGATATAGTATATATTATTATTTATTAAAATATCATTACGGTTTATCTAAAAAATACTTTATATTTTATATGTATGCGTGTCCCCGTATCATGTAAGATTTTAAAATTCGCGTGTCGATTTGTTCCGTATCGTGTCGTGTCCCGTGTCCATGTCAATGTCAGTGTCCGTGCATCGTAGCAACGTACAAATAATAATGGTGGTGGTTTCTGATCTGCCTTTTTCTTCTAACTAATGAAACCAGAAAGTGTGGTAGGAGTTCTTTACACATTTACACATTTATTTGGACTTTTGGAGCCGCCTAATTAATACTAATCAACAAGCAAGTTAGGGATATATTGAATTTTATCATATTTAATCAATTCAGTTTAAATATATATATATGAGACTCTTCATTGAATGATGTGGTAGTATGAATAATATGATCATCAAACTCTACATGTGGGGTGTGTTGTGAATTTGTGATGACTTCAGCTTCCTAATCCAACTCTTCATTGATTTTCATTATTATTACATTGATCTTTCGTGGTGTTTTTTACTTTTTCCTAACCCTTTTTGTTTTCAGTTGAAATCATTCGCTTTTAAATTATTAGAATACTAAAAGTGTTCGGGTTTTAATGTTTTATAGTGCTTTGTTTACTTATGAATTAATAA